>NC_132985.1:895000-1195000 GCF_047496725.1 Anoplolepis gracilipes
ATAGACTTATGATATACATTTTAAAAATAAAGTATCTGATATATAATTCTGAATTTAAATATTATATACATTTATATATGTTATTCTATACACAGAGTGTTTTATGTATGGAATTTTTTTTTTTTTTTTTTTTTGCAAAAATAGCAACTTGATAAAAATTTTTAAATTGCATTTTATAAATATTGTATGTACGATTTTTTTAAAAAATAAAATTAAAGCAAAGTGTAAATACTTTTCACGGAAGATGAATAAAATGCTTACTAATTTTCGGTGAAACCTGGTGGTTAGTACTTTAACCAGTGATATTTTCATTGATTCACTTTAAAAGAGAAAAATCTACAAATCTTTAGCGGCGCTGAATCAAGGATACAAAGACACGCTTTGATCTCTAGATTCAAAAGATTTTTGATTTGCTGGATCTGTTTGTACGTGTTCCAAGACTCGTCAATACGAGAAAAGAATATATTGAGAATTCTTTAAAGCTTTGCCGATAGATGGATGTAAATGTTCATTTTCGACAAGTTGGACAACGCGATTACATCCTTCGCGAAAATATTCCACGATTGACGATAGCCCGGCGGAAATGAGTTCATATGCGTCACACGCAAACCGCGAGCCAATATTGATCTATTTGTTACTAACCTAGTGTATGTACGCTGTATTCCGAGTAAAACGTTAAAGGCTCGCTCACACCGATCGACATCGAGAATTTTCATTAAATATCGAACAAAATACACGAATCACTTCAAACATTCGTTAAATTACCAATTCAATTATTGTTAAACGTCAAATAAGCTTTGTATTCTCAAGAATGTTTCAAACGTTTTACTCGCGCAAAAATATTTTGTTTTATACTATAATTTTAGTAATTACGTTTTTTAATTATTGCGAATAATATTTGATAATTGCGGTTAACAGATAGAATTCACATAGTTATACCGCATAAAATTACCGTTATTAATATTAAATATTTAAACTACTTCTGGCGCTCAACCTCGAAAGAATATTATTGCGCTACAATGGAGAAATTATATGGATGATGGATAGAGGTGGAAATCTCGCGCGAACGCTGCGTCAGGCTTGATTTATGCTCAAACTCATCGTTCTCTTTATTCCTTTTTGCAGGTAAGTCCACCATTATCGTCACCACCATCCTCGTCGACGTCGTCAAAGGAGACACTGTACTGCCGCAGAAATTGGTTCGTAAAACCACCCTTTATCGATTTTCGTTAGCCGACATGCCGCATACCTTCGCAAGTTTCTCTCGCGCGTTCTCGCATATATGTAAACGCGTTACATACTCGCGCATCTTTCACACGGTGAAGTCGTGTAGCTTGTTCAGGTAGGCCCTGGCTTTTTTTTTTTCCCTCAGTAGGTACGTTCATCCGCGGAGATTTTTAATAAGATTTTATTTACTGTCCGACATTGACGGTGTCTCTGCGTTCGAAAACCGACGATATTAAACGAGTCTTTGAAGACGCGAGAATTGGTCTGTGATACCTGGATCCTATCTGGAATTTATAATACGTTGAACAACAAGAGAAAATTCATAATTTTCGGGATTTCGCAAAATCTAGCGTTTGAAACAAGCACTCAAATTTAAAGTGAAAGCCAATAATCTGCGTCAATTTTACAATCTGTTAACGTCACGAGTTTACCAAAGAAATCGCGTATTAAAGAACTAAAGAAATTAAAAAATCCAAAAGTCTTGTAAGATTAAAAATTTCAACATCAAGATATTATTAAATTTCTCAAAAATTTCCTTCGTCGTGTTTAATTAATTTCATTTATCCGCATAAAACGTACATCGTTATAGATGCATCGATTAAGAGAGATTTTCATTTCGAGTTGTATGCTCGCTTGTGCGTTTTTTGTGTCATATCGACAGATATTAGATGGAAATATGTTCGTCAATCGTTTTGATAAAAATTACTCTTAATTGCCATCGTGCAAAATTGTGTGCGTTGCTGGAATCGTTCATAGATGCGTTTTTTTTCTTTTTTTTTTTTTTTTTTTGTAAAAATCGATATATTGTGTCTCGTTCTCTATAGATTTCTGTTTTACTTGTCATTAGGAGCATACTTTCGTTCGACCTTTAACTTGAGATTTTTATTTGTTGCATATTAAAGGCGCGCGTGTAGAAAGTTAGAGCAGCGCGCATCTGCAATGTCTCATGTAATTTTGTAAAAGTCGATTTATCATTGTGCAGAAAATTTTTCATCCGAGGCAATTAAATTTTCAATAAATGATAGGATAATTGAGAAAGGCATAGAGGATTAATTGGAATTGAATCAAAATTAATCGTGTTGAAATCGACTAGAATTAAATAAACAACTACTTGTCACGCATACACATTGTAATTCGAATCGAATTAAATTTCGAAAGCGTTCTAAAGTTTCACAAACAAATATGTACGCCGTATTTAACAACTGTTGTTTTACAACAATTTTTATATTTAATTTTATTATTCGCATTTTGAATGGCAAACTTATCATTCTTCCGATTTTTTATCGTCGATCTTTTTTGATGTTTTTAATTATATCGTCAACGATAACGCAGAGAATCGACCGGAAGGGCGAGAAAATTATCGACGTTCTCGCGAAATCGGCGTAAATTTCGGCGGCGTTCACAACAGTGAGTTATATCAGCGGAAAATGGTGGACACAAGGGCGGGTCGGCTGCAGGAGTTGCGCGCGCCTCCGCAGATCAATATTTCATTTCAACCTCGGCAACCTCCGACCGCCATACTCACCCCTTCTCTCCACGCGTCTTGCCAACCCCCTCGCTCCCTACCCTTCGTCTTTTGCTGCTTCCCTCGCGACCTCGCATATCTGCGTCTCGCCATCCTTCACCCCGTCGTGTTTTCCCTTGTTTCCCTACCTTTTTGCCCCTCACTCCGTATCTCCCTCGCTTTCGCCTCATTCGCTCCCTCCATCCCTCATTAGCCTTTTTTCCTTCAAGCCTCGATGACTCTGTCATCGCGCAGAGTCAAATTGTTCTCGCATGCGAGATGTTCTGCATTATGATCACTGATCGCTACGATGGGGTGGATTCTTTAAAAGTAGCCAGTTGATTGCGTAGAGCAAAAATTAAATATCCGGGAATCTAAATCATCTGTCTTACTCATGGCGAAATTATCTTTTACGTGTAGAGCTTCGAAATTAGAGATTAAAAAAAAAAACACATCTCGCTGACTCAAAGTGACACTCGAACGTGTAGAGTCGAGTGTCTTTACGAGATAAGCACGTTGACCCCAGCACTCATATTTTATAACAGTATCTAGGACTGATATATACACTATCTCGTAGAAATTGACATAGAAATCTCTTCGAGGAAAAATTTGTAGACGTACAAACAACTGGTGTTCTTTTATCGCTTTTATTGATTGAAATAAAGTTGTGAAACCATTCGAGAAGTTCAGGGAAATAATGAGTGATTTTTTTCTTTTCTTTTAATGATCGGTTAAATCGGATTTTTAGCTTTGACGCGACACCGACTTTAACCTAATTGTAATCTTACGATCGATGTTATATACGAGAGCGCCACAATACTGCGCGTCGCTTTCGCTCCGCATTGTTTCAGTTATTCATTCGATACGGAACTGGTGTTCTTCATGAAGGAAAAGGAGGGAAAGGGAGAGGGGACAAAGTGCTCCCATTCGCATTTCTCGCACTCTTGCAACTCTGACGTTGCGTGATCATTCACGCCCTCCCTTTTTTTTTTTTTTTTTTTTTTTTACCAACGAGTCCCCGCACCGTTCTTCAATAATGGCCCTTGACATATCGAAATTTTGGTGTAAGCAGTGTCATGTCGATGAGTTCTGCAATTAAAAATTACGCTTAATGCGTCCGTGCTCACTTTGCCATTAGCAATAACGAGATATTTTTTTTCGAATATCAATGCTGCGAATATCAATTGGAATTGTACAGAATTAGTTTGTTTTATAAAATTATATTTCTTGGCGTTTTTATTTTCTTTTTTGTTGTTGACAGATTGTAGAAAAATATCGGTACATTATACTAAAAAAAAAAAAAAAAAAAAAAAAAAAAATAAATATATAAACTCTCTCTGAAAGGAATTAAAAATACAAAAAACAAATATAACGCTTTGTTTAAATAAGAGGATTTACTTGTAAATTTGTATATGGAAATTTTCGAAAACGTGTAAACTTGCCGATACGTTTGAATATCGTTGCTTCAATAATTATCGAAGCGAAACTACAAACTAACATTGTAAAGTTTTAATTAACGATTTGTATGTATTTCAGAGGACGCGCGCAAATAAATTGTTGCACGGGATCAGAGTGTTGATACAAATTTATGGATGAACGCGATATGTTCGCGTTTCAATAAATAAAACTGTTATTTAACTCTATATTCGCGCGCGCGCGCGCGATATGCAATTTTGAGAAGAAATTGATAAATTACTTTTTGGAAGCGCGAATATCTTTCGGCGCACACAAATACACGCCTGCGGCCACATCCAGCGCGCTCGTTTCACTAAATATAGAGGCGAGAGTCACAAAAGAGAATTTCTAGACACAAAGCAACGATAGAGGCAATATATTCTAAAATGAAATTACTTCTAAATAGGAAATTATAAAACGTGCGTGATACAACGGTACTAACGCAAAATTTATAAATAGTAACACATTAAAAATTGCACATTACAATAATATTAACTGTAAGAAGAGACGAAATTGCGTTGGAGATATTCTTGAAATTAGATATAATAGAAAAGTGGAAAAAAAAAAAAAAATGTATACATACATTAATATTATGAAAATTATGTAAATATGTTGAATTTTGCGGTTTTCGTAAAACGAGATAGAACGGAAATTGTGAGATAAGGAATATATATTATATTCATCAGTTAATTATGCAAGAGAGAACAGAACATGATGCGGACAGGATCAAATTTTCGAAAGTATTCAAAACGCGAGTAATGTAATACAGATTCGCGGGTAGACATTTGCGTTAGCGAATGTACAACTTGGAATTTGAGATTTGATTCGTCTCGCGAAAACGGAATTATACGTCAGCGTTATTTGTCGGTTCACGCGTGACAAATTTCATCGAACGTGAGAAGAAATTTGTCGTTAATGCGTACTACTGATGCGTACTGATCGGGCGGAAAACAATGTACACTTGCACGCGATTCATTCGTGTCGTATCTCGTCCCTTTTATTCGGCGTTGAACTGAATAAACGCGATACTACGCCCCATTTAAATCTTTGCGAGGACGGGGTGAATGTAACTTATTGCTAGCGCGATTCGGGGCTGCGTCGGGATCGTTGCTCGCGCGACCGAATTGTGCTGACGTATGTCGCACATATGATTTTCCACGTGGACTATCATTAGATCGATAGACTCCTCGTTTATTCAGTGATAGATTTCACGTATCATCCGATTGACGTAGAGACTCACATTTTCATCACATATTTACAATCGAGCATTTCAAGTGCGCCAGATGGCTCTTTTTCAGTTGGTTCTTAATGACAAACATTGTTTTCATAATTAAAGAGATCGTACATGAAAGACGACAGTTGTAGATTTAACATTAAAGTACGGAGCTGAAGGAAAAAATATCAAGTTTTATTCGAGCTGATAATTTTTGAAGAATCTTAAATTTCTTAAATTCATGTATCCCATATCCTTGAATTTACAGATATATTTCGATTCGCCATATACTTGACTTAATATCGTGACTCATAACGCTCATATATCCATGATTGGACGTCATGAATCATAGTGTCTGCAGAAATATTTTCATTCACACGTCTAACTTTCGATCATCGATTAAATCTGAAACGCACATTATTATTATCCGCATTATTATATTCTACGTCACAAAAATTGAAGTGCAGTAAAAACGAGGCAATTCTTAATATCCTTTTTTTTTTTTTATCAATCTTATTCTAGACGTGAGTAGTTGACGTCGGCGAAAAATCCCGTTTTGTGCGGGACCCTTTTGAATTATCGCGAAAAAAAAAAAGACACGGTTCAACGATCGCGAGAAAAACCAAAGGGCCTTTATGTTAATTTGGTGATCTCTCAGACCCACCCAACTAGCATTTATTTTAGACGTCGACCGAGCGTTCCTTCTCGCTCCTCAAATAGAAAAATGTCTTCTTCACCCGCGCTATATCTCGAGCATAACTCTCTGCATAACTTATAACCACCCAGTGCCGCGTGCTCTTTTACCATCATGGATTTGCATATGTCAGATAATTTAGCTCGCAAGTTTATAACGTTAAATCATCTTTTTTATTATATATTTTTATTATATATATTTACATATTTTCCAAAAGTTAAAAAAAATTGCCGTTAATATATAATTTAGTCTCAGAATATTGACGATTTCTTCAGACAATTGTGACGTTGTTGCAACAATTAGCCACGGTTTTATGCGGAAAGTTATCGAGAAGAACAACGCCGAAAGATGACAAGCAAAAAGAACGAGTGCTCCTTGCAGGTTAATTTTCGCATGAAATTACGGGACTCGAGACGAGTCGAGTCGAGTCGAGTCGAGGCGAAGTAGTAGGGCAGGAAGGTAGATGGAAAATATAGGCAGCTCGTACGATTGACGGAGACACCCATGACGGGCATTTAACGCGCGCGCATGCGAGAGTAAAAGAGAGAGAAGGTGAGAATAGTTGCGACGATGAAGGAAGTTGTGAGAGAGACGGACAAATCGGATAGGCAGTTTCAAAGTGGTTAAAGAGTAAGCGAGACGGCGAGTCGAACGATCGAAAGAGCGAAAGAGCGAGCGAATAGGTAGCGGGACAAGGAATGGAGAGGGAAGAAGAGTAAGGAAGGAAAAAGCTGCGAGAGTCGTCACGACGACGTCGTCTTCGTCGTCGTCGCGTGGTGCGCCGCGGCACGTCGGTCCCCGGGACACGATCGTGCCGCCGCACCGCTGCCCCACCCAACCTCGTCAGCCATGCCGGGGCCGCGAGTCGATCAATACTTGGTTTCGGGCACGAGGCGCGAGGCGTGACGAGCGTAACCGAGCGCGGCCGAGCGCGGCCGAGCCCCGGCACGAGGCGAACCGAATTCCCCACCGCGGGCGGCGTTGCCGGCTCAGTCGTGCAGGAGTGGTCGCCGAGGCATGTGTGGTTTCGTAATCGCGAGTGTGACCGAGGAATAAAGGGAACCGGCGTTTTAGTTTTCGCTCGCGTTCCACTCTCTCTCGTTCGTCTGTCTTGAACGCGCGCGCGCGCGGATATCGCAGCCGCAGCCGAGCCGCAGCCGTCGTCGCCGTCGTCGTCGTCGCGGCATAAAAGTTCTTTATCGGGCCCGTCCTTCCGCGCGCTCGTCCATTGGAGCCGGTGCACGGATCCACGCGGACGTGTACTTTACTTCACTATTTATTGTACAAAGGACTATAAATCATAGGTAGGTGCAAACATCTCGATTCTACATGCCATTTTTCATGTGCGTTTTCTCTTTCCCCTCCACATCTGTCTGCGTTCGGCGTACGTGCGTCTCTCCATCTACGCGTTTCTCGCTCGCTCGCTTCGCTTTTGCGTCTTGCTCGTCTTGCTCGCTCCCTCTCAATCGCACGCTATAACGCGCAGGTCGGTCGAGACTAGTTCCACGCACTTCCTGTGTAACCGACTCGCCGCCGGCGGTCGCTGGCGTTTCTCCATCATTCGTTCGTCCCTTATCATCGCGTTCTCGTGGGAATGCGCGAGCCGGCTATCGATCTCTGCGGCATCGTGTACTGCGTCGCAGAACGACGTTCTCGTTGTTCCGCGTATCCGTATCTCCGCATTGACGGCGTAATAATCGGAGCTCGGAGCTCGCGTTTCCTGTCTTCGAGACGTACAACCATCGATTCCTCTCGATATCTCGTTCGAGAGCATTATCCATCGGACGGCTGCTTTCCCGATCTCGATCGATCAACGTCGCGCGATAATCGGCGACGAGGCGTCGCCGCCGGAGAATTTCGCTCTCGCTCCGTGAAAGTAGCGCCGTGGCGCTATCACGGCTGCTTTCTGGCTCCTGGCTCATGGCTCATGGCTCCCTTCTCCAAAGGCGCCCGTCCGTTGGCCAGCTCATGCGCGGCCATAACCTCAAATTGGCACGACTCGTACGCGATGAATAATTATCTTCTGTCTGTTCGCCACTCAAGTATATCTCTCTCTCTCTCTCTCTCTCTCTCTCTCTCTCTCTCTCTCTCTCTCTCTGTCTCTCGACCTTTGTCACGACAATCGTTTATCCGCCCATCTTTTACCAACAATTTTTTACCTTGCATGGTTAAATATGTCTTCCTCTGACGTTTGAGAATGTCTCTCTATGGGATATGCTATTATTACTACACGAGATGTTTCACAATTTTTTAATAAATTGATAACAGCAATTTAGGGAGTCATCATTCGTATTATCATTTTCCTATATTTGTCGTCGAGTATTTTGACAACTAGAAATAAAATCTATTTATCTTATTAAATATTTTGTGTTATTTAATTCCTGAAATACATTTATTTTAATTTATACGAGTTTTATAATTTTTTAAGTACATTTCGATATATCAGTTAATTTTCATTCGATGACAACAAAATATCTCGTCAACAACACACATTATAGTTTTGAGTAGAGTCCTCCGTTTCTTTTTCTTCCCGTTGCTTTTGTCACGTCGATCGATCAATTAGCATAATTACAAAGTTGTTAATGTTGTTTTTTCTTGTTGAGAGTAACGCGTAGATCTTACACATTGATCGATCAATAGCCTTGAGATCTCTAAAGTCTGTGTTGGTATTTTCAGGCTCTATTTATAGTAGCAGTTCAATGTTATTTCATGCCTCTATTCCACGTGACTATATTTATTGCAACAAATAATGACGATCGATATCGACGATAGAGAATTTTTAGAACGAAAATTGAAGAATTTTAATCTTTTAATATCCCTGCAATTGTAATGATATCTCTTCTTTTGATGCTAACAACAATCGATTGTCGCCGCTGGAGACGATATTTTCGAACGAGGATATAAAATATAATTGGTTTTTATTTCTCGATATTTTAAAATTCTGTCGGCAAACAAATTTTGTTATTGCATACGATAGAGGAATAAATATAATAAGTGCTCGTCGCGTAACATCTCAAGAGTGTGGGTATAGATATTAATTTTATCAGTTACCGTTTATCTACACCTATATCACGTCATGTTTCACTTGGCTGATAACGCCAACTCTTTGCGTATTTACGTAAAGCCGAAGTACCACCAAAGTCGCAATATTCTCCGATCGTTTTCAGTTTGTCAAAAATCACGAAATATCGTTTATAATAAATAAATGACAACTTCTCAATGAATTTCGAGAATTAATTCTTTAAGAATTAATCGTACATTTTTGTGATATTAAGATATTATCATTTTTATAATTTATTTTTATTAATGTAAACGTATACGCATACACGCTTATAATGTAGTTGTGTGAATGATACGTAATTATCACTTTAAATCTTGACCACGCATTTTTAACTAGACACTGTGCTGTTTGTCAATATAATCTTTCGAAATAAGTGAATCTTCTTGATGAATTATCTTAATTTTAATAATAGATTTTGACTGATTAATAGAATTGATATAACACGAGTATTTTTTCATATTTTTCTTTTTTATGTGATTAAATTGAAAATAATTTTAACAAGTAAAGAATGAAAAGATTACAGAAATAGAATTATAATTAACTTTAGTGGTCTGTCACTTATCAAAAATTGCTTTATCTAAAAGTAAACATTTGCGATTAATATTAAATGTTTTTAAATTTATTTTATATTTGAAAGATATTATCGTTAATATTTATTTGAATATTGTATTACATTTCTATCAATATTTTCGTCGAGAGATAGTTAATTTACGATGCGGTTGTTCGATATTAATGAATCGTGGAACTATCGCGTGAGTATAGCAATGATGATTTACTCGGAATCATAGTCTCGTTGCCAAGCTGCGGGCATTCATAAAAGCTTGCAAAAGCGTCGATTACCCACGCGTGACGCCAGCCGCATTCTTCCCGTGTCGAGGCGGAATGGGAAAAGTGCATTTACTTTCAGGATCTGACATATTTCGCCAGAAGAATGAATAGAAAAACGTACTGCGTCAAACTGCGACACTAATTCGAAATATTTCGCAAAATTTATAATTCTTCGAAACTAATTAACGGAGACTGTAGACATTTAGTGCCACTCCTCTTTTCAAATATCATATTTTATAAAGAAAGATAATTTGTTTCTGCATATGCAATTACCAGTATATGCAGGAACAAATTCTCGATTAAATTACTACTAGTAATGATTTAATAAAATGGTAACATTTAACGCCAGATGTGTGTGTAAAATACAATCTGAAAGATTTATTTTACTGAACACTTTTTTTCGGAAATAACTCACTATTTTTCGAAACATGCCGATAATTTTAATAAGAATCAGATATATCGCACTCGAAGTGATCTCGGGATAATCTTGGTGGGAATTGGAACGACTTAGCGCGCGCGCATGTCGCGCGAGATGCGTTCCGCTTCGCGAGAGTTCTACGCGCCAGAAATATTTCGACGGCGAATCTCGTCGCCGTCGTCGTCGTCGTCGTCATGTAGACTCGGCAACGTCGTCGTTGTCGTTGTGGTCGTCGTCGTCGTCGTCGTCCGTTAAACTCATCCAAGCCAGGTGGACCGCGCGCGATTAAATATAGGACGTCGAATACCTACTTACCTACCCGCCCAATATTTCTGTCCGAGTTTCTTTGTGCGACTTGTTCTGTCTTCCGGCTCTCTCCAACGATCGATATTTATTGCCGCTATTTGATATACATCGTTCATTTCATTAGCCGAGAAGTATCGCGGAATAGTTGTATAAAACAGATTTTGAAATTAAAGATGTTGAATGTGGCATTGCGAGATCGTTTACCTCTCGGGAGAAACCGCGCGCCTCATATATCCCGTACATCTTTATATGTAATTTACTTCTCGCGTTCTCACGAGTATTTGCAGTTCTGTTACTTCGGTTGCGCATGTACAAAGTTATCTTTCAGTTATGCGTTCTTTTCCTAATAAATTGCAATTTTTTTAATAATTGCTTTACTGATGGGGAAATTTACATTAATTGTAAATTAGAAAATGGCTATTTTGATTCATAAAATTCGTTTGTGCAGAAAAATGAGAGAAATTATCATCATCATCTGGAACTATTTAATAGTTAATATATTTTCTTTTAATTCTTTTAGAAGAAAAAAATAATGATTAATTTTTAACGAAAAATATAATTTTTGACATAAAAATATGTTTACATACTGGACAAGCGAATAAATTTGTAAAGTCTCGAATTTTAAAATTATCTTTCATTTATCTTAATTATTTCAATAATGGCGAAATTAATTTTTTCGTTGCGTTTACTCGCGCGTTATCTCAGGAAACACGGATACTCGCGGAATGCTATTCTCCCCTTCTCTCAGTGCAACTCGAGAAAGCGGCGAATGTCGCGAACCGGAAGTATATTAATGAAATCGGATTTCTGATCTTTCTATCATTTGTGGTGGAACGGAATTCTTTTGCTTCACTTACTTTATAAAAAAATCTTTCGTTCGCCTAAATATGGAACATGGATAACGTCGGTGTTAATCTAAATTTATTGCCTCGTGAATTTATTACGGTACCAGGGATCTGCGAAGGCGAGGAAGATTTATGGATCGCCAAATATCGAGACAACATTAGTTTTTTAACTCCGAAAGATTTTTAAAATTTAGATTTATGAAATCAAAGGATCTCTCTCTCTCTCTCTCTCTCTCTCTCTCATTCTTTCTCTTTTTTCTCTCTGTGAATTTGAGGATTTATTAATTAGTATGCTTGATATGAATGATTTATACGTTCAGAAATTTATAAAAAAAATATTGACATACATTTATGCAATGATTTGATAGATAATACAATTGTAAAAATTATCGCAGAATTTTGCAATTTTTTCACAGTGCGGTATTATTACGAAAAAAATTATGACAAAAATTGCACGCGTAATAGCGATCGACGCATTATTATCATGTGTTTCTTCCCTTCCGTCCATACAACAGGTGACATGGTATTACTTCCGGCATTCCTCGACTCTCCCATCCTTGACGACAATTATCCGATTCACTGAGGAAGAAATGTTCTTAGTCACATACGATTAGGTGCAGTTGCACTTTGACTTGTTAGTCATTATACAAACAAATTCACATTATTTTAACATTAAAACAGCTGGTCGATTCCTCGTATCGTTCTCTTGTTGTAACTAAACATCCGTTGAGATACATTCTGCATTCTTGCAGAAATTGCGTCATTGAAATTTGCCGAATGTAACTTAACTTTTTTTGTTTTTATTTAAAAACGTTAAATTTAAAAAAGTTAAATTTTTCAGTAGATTCAAAAGATCCTACATAGAAAAAAAAAATTAATGTGAAAACTATATAACAACTTTCAATATTAATATTTAAAATAATTATTTATATGTTTAATATAATTTTAAATATACATTATACTGGGATATACAAATATAGAGATCTTAATCTCTAATAAGCTCAATATTTTAGTGCTACACCTAGAGTTAGAGAAAAGAGAAATTAAGGAAAGTAAATATAAATTCAAAAAGGAAGATATCGAGAAAGAAGCTTAATGATTGTTTTTGTAGTTCTTCAGTATTTATAAGATATTTTCGAGAGAGAAGAGAGAAGAGAGAGGAGAATTTGTGTCTATCTTTCATTAAGTGGCCCTTAGAACTCTCGTGAATTTTTCGACGGCATCGACCAGCTTTAAGCAATGAGTCATCACAAACCATGTGATACCCACTCGTTCTATACTGGATTATCCACGCGTATATATAGGGTGTTTCTTGTCAATGGTACTTCCTTTCGACAGTAGAGTACTACTATTATAACTCGTAGAATCTGAATTTACAAAAATAATAAATTATTCAACAATAATCTAAATTAATCGCAAATGTAAAAAATATTAAACTATCGCTTATTTTTTTTTTAATTTTAAAGTAAAATATGAATATCAACGTATTTTTTATCTTTATAATATTTAAAATAATTTTATATATATATATATATATATTTTTTTTTAAATATAAATAATTATGTACACAATATCTGTCGTTAAAAACAGGTTTGAAGGAATGCATTCCTTATGCAGGAAATCGGGCGTGCATCATCGAGAAACTTTCGCGGCGCAACGTATAATCGTATAATGTATTTTATTTACAAACTATTTTTACAATAGAACTCCCTCTCGTGCGTTACAATGTTTATTTAATTACTCTTGCTATAAGTGCATCGCGAAGACACCTCCCTTAGGAAATCTCTCGATGCGTTACGAGCGTGTTACGATCTCGTTGTTCGTATAATGTCGCTTTGCCTTTACTTGAAAATTAATTTAGAAAAAAATTGGGCTTTTAACTTTTCGAAGGAAATCATTTTTGTGCCACGAGGGAAATCATTTCTATGCTATCCTTATCTTTATTAAGAATGCATCCGTTCTTAAAGGAGTCATGGTAAATTTATGTAAGATTCTTTTGTATTTATCTATATAAATATTTATGTCAATTTAAAGCTTGAATATTCATTTTACACTTACAAAAATTTATACAAAATTTCGACAGATTTATGCAAATTATAATATCAAGAAAATTGCATAACACAATTTATATAACAAGATTGTCATTACGTTATTGCGAGAATTATATCTTTCAATTTTCTTCCGCGAATGACATGTTGTTATGTGCGGTTTATGCTTAATATACTTCGTGAATGCGTCTAGTCTCACTTCTCAGTCAGAAGGTGTAATTCGTTCTTTCAATTCCACGGTATATGAATCATTGTCGTTTCCTCTCTCGCGTACTACGACGACGACGACATAACATTCTGGTCGGTACAACAAACGCATTACGACATCTCGTTGCATTTAACTAAACGTTGCACCTGAGAAAATCTAAAGACTAAAATATTTTTTTAAATATTTTTAAAACATTCAAGATCTGCAGGGCCAATCTGTAACTTTTAACGCATGTGTTACGGTATGACTGCCCTCCTTTTTTAATAAATGAAAAAAGACAGAATATCATAACGCATGTGTTAAAAGTTACTGAATAGCCCTGCAGGATTTTTCTTTTACCTGGAACGTAGTCTTTTTTATTTTTTTTCGAAGAACTTTCTAGAACGTTCGAGAATTTTCGACATCTCGTTCCATTTAACTAAACGTTGCACTGAGAAAATCTAAAGACTAAAATATTTTTTTAAATATTTTTAAAACATTCAAGATCTGCAGAGCTAATCTGTAACTGCTAATGCATACGTTACTATAGGGCTTTTTCTTTCTTAATAAGTAAAAAAAGACACAATTTCTCCGTGATGACGTATCTTTAGTAACATCTTACATTTGTGACAACATAATTATCTGCTCTTTTCATCGAACGTTCCTGCTTGTTCGTACGATTTATACATATAGCCGATTCTTTTATCGACTCATAGATTCACACGTGCGCGCAATTCACTGACGAGATATTGACCCTTTGACCGAGTCGCCAAGTTGTTAGAGGGATTTATCGTCCGAGCGGCAGATGCGAATCGGAAAAAAAAAGAGAACGAAGGGAGAAGAGATAATTGCCGTTCATTTCGCTTCGAATCTGCCATTGACGACCAAGGGATGATTTAAGATAGTCGCGTAATTAAGACAGTATGTAATATAATAGTTCGAGATTTGTTTACTCAACAGTTAATAAAAGTTAGTTTGTTTAATTGCGTGAAATTATTACGCATTTTATATTTTATTATAAATCATAGTAACAACAAATAATAAAGGATAATACTTAGCTGATCGTTGTGTAAGATGGATAATCATGTGTGATTAACGAATGTAAAACATCCGGTGACTAGTAGATTAAAACGATCGGTTAGAAATAAGCAACAGTGTGGCGTGAGATACATAAGTGATGCCTTTCGGAAAAATGAAAATAATGTATTTATCTTATTTAAAAAAAAAAAAAAAAAAAAAATACTATAATAAAATAAAAATTAAAAATTCGCTCTTACATCTGTTATTTGACCCTCGCATTTCGGTCTTTTTTTATCATTTATGTTTCAAAATAAAAATTGCAGCCTTGATTCAAAAGAGATGGAAAGTGAAAATAAACAGAGTCTGTTCTTATTTTTTCTGCTTTTCAAAAAATCAGAAAAGTTATTTTGGAGTTAATTTGGAGAAATGTTGTAATGATCTATATTAATGTAATTTTATTACTAAACGTCAATAAAAGCAGATAATCCTGTTTATCCAATTGTCATTGGTAATTTGTAAAATATTCTGCGTAGAAATCTCATTAACCGAGTATAATTGGTATTGATAGCCAAAGCTTCGGATCATATAACGTGTTTGTTAGATGATAGTATTTTCAATTGGTAATATCCAAAGAGCGACGAGGTCCTGCATTGTTTTCACATCGGGAAATGGACAGTTTTGTTTCTAAATGTGGTAAATTAGTACAGTTTACAATCTCTTGTTACTATGATAGCCTTTATCGTGTCACGTACATATCAATTATCGATTTTCCAACGATTAAATTCTCATCAGATCGAGGGAGGAAGCACTTAAATTAGTATGCCCGAGATACATGTAATTTTGCTTTTATATGACATTGATTACATTAGGTACTTAAGCTATTAATTATAATTATATAATTAAATACTTGTATTTTCTTTCGTAGCGTTAAGAACGCAAATAATGATAATTACAAAATCACGATTATCTATTTATAAAATTGTATTAATGCTTTCTGAATTCAATTTTTCTGTAGATGTATAAATTGGATTACTGTCAGCAAAAAAATGTGTCGTTAAAAAAAGTTTTTTTTTTTTTCTTACCTAACCCACGATTACCCTTATGTTTTCTCTACATCTTTTTTGGTAATAAAATTATATCTATTTTTCATAGAACACGCATAAGAATATGTTAAATTATTTCGTACATTAAAAGTTATTCGAAAATATTTAAATTAAAAAAAATACACGAACACATACAAATGTTTACAAAAATTGATATTACGAGTAGATAGAGACATTTGCTTCTTGAAGAAAAGCGAGGGAAATTACAAAAGTTTATTATTCTACTTATGATTCGGCGCTTTCTATAAAATAATATAACTTTCTAAATTTTTCTACCTGAAATACTTTAAGAACACATTAAAACGTTGAATCTTTAAGAGAAAAGAAATCGAAAGTCTCTTAACGTATTTTCTAGTATTGAGAGAGTGAGAGAGAAAATACAAGACGCTATGCTGACCAAAACAATTAGTTTCATATTAAAATCTTATTATTTTTATTATATTTTTCTTTGTTGCACATGTGTGGTTTGAGAAAGAGAAAGTTGATTTTTTCCAGAAAGAAAATGCATCTGCAGTTGGTCGAAATGCATTTCGTCTAATGAACGGAAAATTAACCAATCATTGTATTCGGTTTTTAACCAAGTCGTGTTGTGCATGCGCACATGGTTCCTGTTCCTTTCGATCTTTGCACCAATTGACGAAAGAAGGGACATTGTAGCCTAAGTCGATGAGTCTGTGTATTGATGCGTATCACGACAGTGATTTCCAACAATATCGACGCAGAAAAGACTTTTGTTATTTGTTAAGAGAAAGGTGACGAAAATTTGTAGAAACTATAATTTGTTCGGACATTAAAAATGTAGAGTACTAGTCTGATTGATGAAGGTGTACTTAAGATTGAACGCGAAAATAAAGCAAAGCGTACATGTTATGTTTTGATTGAAAAAGGTCGGAACTAAATTGGCAATTGATTGAAATGTCGCATTTTTTTTCTGATTCCAGTCGACAAAATGTCTGTGGATAAGGAGGAATTGGTGCAACGTGCGAAACTTGCCGAGCAGGCGGAAAGGTACGACGATATGGCGTCTGCGATGAAGGCGGTCACCGAGACGGGAGTCGAGCTGTCGAACGAGGAGAGGAACCTGCTCTCGGTGGCATACAAGAATGTCGTAGGAGCGAGACGCAGCTCGTGGCGGGTAATCTCCTCCATCGAGCAGAAGACCGAGGGCTCCGAACGCAAACAGCAGATGGCCAAGGAATACCGGGAAAAAGTTGAAAAGGAATTGCGCGAGATCTGCTACGACGTATTGGTGAGTGGATACCTTTTTTTTCCCCCCTCAAAGTATATTTTGCGAGTATCGATCGCCCTTTTCCGTGGACGAGCCAAATTTGCCTAAAAATAAATTAGGGAAAGTAATCGGAGCTTATTTCCAGTTCGAATATATTCTTATGCATGTATTTGGAGAATATTGTTAGTTGCATATATTTTCTGTAATATTTATTTTTTTCGCTCCACTTACCGCGGCGCTAGCTCGTAAAAACTACTTAATTTTATTTTGTTGAATTTTTCCAGACGAAGAATTCCGTTAATTATTACGTTGGTTAATTCTAGTGAAAATTTTTACTCATGAAATGTGACGAATTAAATATTTGCATTTTCTACAAATATTCATTTTTATATTCCATACGGCTGCATAAAATGCGTTTATGTATAAAAAAAACGGCGATGGCTAGAAACAATTTTTATTTTTGTCTTTACTCTGATGGACATTGTCGTTTTTTCATCGTATAAACAGCTTATACACGTAATTCGCGCATGTGTTTGCCCGGCGGTCAGGCTCATTGTGTCGCCTTGCCCGCTATTGATCGTAGTAGCTCTGGACAAGAAAAGCCAGCGACATGAACGATAAAAGACGAGGCGGCATTGAAATATAGAGGAAAAAGTCTCGCGTTCGCTCGGAAAGTATGAAAAAAAGGGAAAAATGCGAGTTGTGTATTTGTCGAGGAATAAAATTGTTTGAACAATTGTCTTGGCACGACCTAAATAGCGAAAGACGGGCTTTTAACGCTCCCGCCTCATTTCATAATGTTGTAATTCTCTGATAATTCAGCAATTTAATTTTTAGATGGCGTAAAAAGAGATAAGGGAGAGTAAATATTTTTCTAATTATTTCTACTTTAAAAAATGAATTAATGAGTTTTTAATGTTTTTTAATGTTTTCTTTTCGTTTCTTTTCGCAGTAATTTTCTTTTGTACTGCGCACTTTGAAATTGCATGATTGCACATAGGGACGCAAGGTCGATTTCCGCTATTTTATCGCTATCTGAAGCGATAAAAAATCGTCAAGAGTTATTTTTGGGCGATATATTGACACGAGCCATCGCACACGCAATTAAGCCGTAATAAGGTTAATTGAGTAGGCTCTGTGGGTCTTGATGAAGCGAGCTCCGTGTACGGCGGAACTGTTTGGGTGAACCTTTTCCTTTGAGTTGCCGCTAGCGATTTAATACATCGATCCGTTAAAAAATTCATATATATCCTACATTTGTAAACTGCCGACATTCTTTTCTTGCGTATTAATTTTCTAGTCTTATGTCTTTTGCAAGTATAATTTCATATATCTTTATATAAAACAAACGATCAGAAAAAATGGATTAATATATAAAAAAAAAAAATTAAAAAGTTTAATAATTTTCAATATTAGTTTTTTTTTTTTTTTTTTTTTTTATACAAAAATTATTAATTTATTTATTTCGTCTTGCTCTCTCTATTCATGTTTCGTCTATCCTTTTAATATTTCTTCCGTCACATCTTAAAATAACATTTATAGCATATGTATATTAATTTTGTCGCTGCCGCGAGATTTCGATGCTCTCCAAAATCTGACTACAATAAACGATCCATCAGCAATGTCAATGATGCATTCAGAATAAATGCCGGCCAGTGAACTCGGCGTATTTGTTCGCCGGGATGTTAATTTACGCCCGAAAGAATGGGATTCCTGCTACGTTGGTCGAAATTAATTTTCTGTCTCGCGTACATACACGTGATGTTTCTCACACTCGGATTTGCGATATCGTGTTTCAAATAGTTGGCACTATTACGAGTTTTCTCGCCGAACTCACACAGTACGGACTTTATAATGTAGTAGAAATATATGTCTGTTTTATCGTACATTCTTGCGTTATAGTTAATAGCAATAAATCAATTCCCAAAACTTGTGAAAGCGCGAAAATTACAATACACAGCGCCATATCTTTAACATAGTTACTTGCCACAAATTTAGTTATGAAAAGTGTTAATATGCTCAATATAATTTTAGATTTCGTACTTTTAGTTTATATATGTATGAAAAGAAAAAGACTGAACGATATATTATATAAAAACATCTAGTTTATTTTATTAATTAGATAAATTATTTTATCAAATAAATTATTTTATTTAAGTAAATTTTCATTAATTTATTTTTATTAATATTATTAGATAATATAATTGTCAGATAAAAATCTATATTAATTAACCGAATTAACTTTGATGATTTAATATTTAGTAATTGAGTTTAAATGGGCATACTTTTTGCTAAAATGGCAGATTTTAATAAAATTAAAAGTAAGATTAATCAATATTATGAGTAGAAAACTTGCGAGACAATGCAACGATTTATGATTTTTTATCTATATATGTGTTGGAAAGTTTAAATAATCAGTCACATTGTATTAAATTCTTGATGAAAGTGTCATATGTGTCTGCTATTTTATTAAGTTATCATTCGTAGGTAATTATTATTCTTATTTAAACAAGTATATCGTACACAACATTCTTTTCACACGTGTGATCATATCATTAAAATATTTATTGATATCGATATTTAAATATTTATCGTCGTTACATTATTATTAAAAATATTTTTTTATATCGTAACATTGTCATGTGTACAATTAAAAATTACGTTTCTTTTTTTAAACTACGTAATATATATTAATCAACTATTAGATTAATTGTATTTTTTACTTTTTTTATTTCATATCAAATCGATAAAAACGAGAGAATGTTAAGAGTGTTTTGCTGAAATTTCCGTATTAGCAGGTGTGGTATATTGCCTTCTTTTCCCTCGTAAGAACGTATTCCGGGAACAGTCTCGATGCATTCCGTTTCTTTTTCCGTGTCGTTACAACCGTCGCGATGTTTCCTGTTCTCCATACATAGCGACGAGCAGGTCCGAAAAGGTGTCGAATGAAATTATGTGTGTGCGTGTCGTAATCGGCGTTCACGTTTTTAAAAGGTGCAGACACAGTCCGAGAATTGCGGAAGTAGTAGACTGCTAGACAGTAAACTATCATTTCGTATAATCGTAAAACGATGATTTAATAATCATACAAGTTAATCACCATGCTTCTACACGCCTAAAATACTCGAACTAATCTGAACATTTATTCAGTTATATTAATATTATACTATTAAATCTTCTTATGCGACTTACCGTTTCTTATCGAATAAAAGTTTAAAAAAGAAAGACAATTTGTACGTGAATTTTTATAGAAGGTTTATAATTTGTTTAAATAACAACATTTCACACACGTATGTAGAAAAGAAAGTAACTGTAATATTTGTGATAAGCGCATAGTAGAACGTAAAAGAAAATTGACAGCTTTATGAAAGAAAGCTACCGCCGATAATGAGGATTCACTTTCTCATATCGATCTGTCATTTAATTGCCAGAAAGTATTTGCTTTCTAATGAGAGACTTCTTCGTTTGAAAAAATTGAAGACGTTAATTTCAGACGGGATGCGTCTACTGCGCACCAAGTATTTGTTAGCGATTCGTTACTACATCCTCGACGCGATAATGAAACAAGGAAATGCAGTTACGAAAATATCCTCTTTATGCACTGCAAACTCATTAGCATGGCTGCTATGTCAGGAATATTTGTGCGAACTGTGTTAAGTTCTTTATTTGAAGCTTTAATTGTCTAAGCGACAAGTATCGTGCAAAATAATCCGGTTTGTAGAAAGTATAATTATAAGAAGAAAGTATAATTATAAGAAATGTATCTTTCTCTTGAGTTTTCATTCGTTCATAATAAACTGTTATAATATTTAATTTATTCATTGCATTCACTAAAATGTGTCGTAATTTACATTCATTTCTTTTTTAACAGTGTATAATCTTTTGATTTTCAACATTAACACTAATTAAAAAATTTTTCTTATCTAAATTCTGCTAAAATAAACTGCAAAAAGATTTTGTCCATTTTAATTTTTTGTTAAACGTTAAATTAGAATTTTCATGATGAAAGAATTGGGAAGAAATTGATTCGGTAGCAGATGCACATTCTGTATAAATAAAATGTCAACGTGAAGAAGGATAAAGTGAATTTGTGTACCTTGGGTGTCTTGCCTCGAGCATCGAAACCCGTTTGCAAGCATATACCTAGTTCTCTTCCGTGCCTAGGGATCATTTTACATAGTTGACAATCTTCCGCTACCTCTCGCGCGCGCTTCCTTACTCTGGAGGATGAAGATCATCCTCCGGGTTGAATTTCAGGCGGATCAATTACAACTCCTTTTCACGATTTTTCTTCGTAAGAATACCTAACTTATTTTTTTCTTCCTGAAAATAATCGCCATATTGCTCTAATAAAGTCGATAACAATAATAAAAATAATTCCATCATTTCTTCTTTTTAGTGTGTTCAATCGTGTTATTTATAATAACATTTAATACGAAGAATTGCATCTATTCGTTATTTAAGAAATAGATTATTCTAGTTCTTTTGATTATGCATCTAAACAATTTAATTATAAAAAACTTTTTTTTTTTATCTCTTTTTACTCATACTTTATCCATTGTTATTTAATTTCTTTAATCACATCTTTCAAGTTTTAATCTGGTCTTTGAGACGCTTATTGCATAATACCTACGGCGGATATTAAGGCATGACCTTTCAAGCTTTATGTCGCTCAGGAACTAGGAAAACTTATTAAACTCGGTGAATTATAATCCATCCGATGTTTTTTTTTTCGTGATCCTCGAGATTTTGTCCGATCTCCGTTATCATTACGTGAGTTAGATTTTCAGTATCCGGAAATAAACGGAAACGGAAGAGGAAGCGGGACACGCCTACTCAGACGGACGTACCTCAAACCGACGGAAATGGCACGTTCCGCCTCGTAATGGAGTCGGCCTTTTCTTGAAGGGAAAATTAAATTCACTCGAGGTCGTATTGAGTTTTATCAAAAGAAAAAAAAATCCGCCTTTTTTTTTATTTTAATGTTTGATAATGGTATAATTTTTTCTTCACTCGACATAACTCTCTAGATATTTATAAATATTAAAATTTTTTCGCATGTTTGTTTATTCATTAAATAAATAGTACGAATTTTCTAAATAAAGTAAATAACGTTTCCCCATAACCATTGCTTCAAATTATAAATTAAAAACCACATTTCAATTATTCGATAAAGTCTATACGAGAGTTTGAGTGGAAGACAAGTGTTAATTGCAACGAAAGTGTTGTACGGAGAGAAGGAGGGAGGGGTGGGGGGGGGTCAAGATTCGACTCGCGAGACGTACGTCAACGATGAAATTGGAGCAAGGCTCCAGCTGTGAAATGCAATCGTCGGACGATCGTTCCTGTTCTCGCGCACGTCATCGACGATAAGCGGTGGCACCATTGTACTGCACCTCTCTTGACGCAGCCAGGTTTCATAGACCGCTTTACAGTTTAATAAAAACCGAGATATCTTTAGCTCAATAGGCGCGGAGGTGAGAAAACGTGAAAAAGTCATCGTCGTTTGTCGATTGTAAACAGACCGTCGTGACTTTGCAAAACAACATTTTTAAAAATAGATTATAGGAAGCTGTATTAAACAGAAAAAGAGGAGCAAAAAATAATTAGAGAATCAAATGCAGCTTAAAATTATGAAGTTACATAAGAAAATGGAAAATATTGATTTATAATAATGACATTTGAATTAAAATTAATACTGTTTTTCGCAAAATTCAATTACAGATAACATGGTTCTTCTTTATTTCCTTAGCTCTTTGAGCTTATGAAGAAACGCATTTCGATAATTTACAGCCACAATTTTATTTCTCTCTAAAGGGATAAAGTCGTCGTGGGAGATTAAAAATTAATAACTACCAAGATTTGTAAGTTATAAAACCGGTCTGTTCTCACTTATGAACTTTATGCGCGAAAGAATCATTACAACCCGATGATGACGTACTACGCCGTTAACTTTTTTTTTTTTTTTTTTGTTTGTTTTTTTGTTTCCTTTTTTAATGCGTCGCAATCGCACGATTACGTGCGACGTAATTTATGACGGCGCGTTCGTGCATCCAAATGCAATGATTTGCGTAGTGCTTTTCGAGATTCATATCCTGTAACAATATAAGGTCCGATATTAAAACCATTAAATTGAAATTTTAACGTTTAAAGGATGCACATCGTATTTATTTTGTAGACTGCACAATAATAAAAATAATTTTTTAATTATCTCTAAAGAGTGATTTTTCTAAAAAATTGTCTGGATTGTATATTTTATTTTATTTTATCATCGTTAGATATATATATATATTTGATTCTGACAAATTTTGGTTTATTACCTTTCATCTGGCAACATTTCCGTTGCATTATGTTAAGGCGCAATAAATATCTTCGTGCTATTTGCACGCGAGTTTCGCGCATGTAAAGTTAGTCGGCCAACGCTGTTCTTACGTCATTAGAAGCGGCCAGGATGTATGAATGTGCGTAGCGTCAAGTGGCTCGTCATTGACCGGCACAGTGTTGCGCGTCAATTCTACGCATTATCTGCATTAATTCGTACGTTATTAAAGATACTTAATTATCAGATAGCAAGTAATAATCGATTTATTTACAGTATCATCTAAACAGTATTATTAATCGTATAATCTATTTTCGAAACTTTTATATTCATCTCTTGTATCTTTTTAAAAATAATAATTTTATATTTATTCTTCTTTTATTTCAATTAATTCTGCAAAACCTGAATCTTGATTGTTCTATATAGAACGAATCATAAATTACGCAACGTCGCAGGAATAAATCAATTCAATTACGAAATACAATCTAATCGTACTAAAGTGATTCGTTCGGATAAGAGAATTGCTTAATTAATGAAGCAAGCTGGATCAATGAAGTTTCCAACACAGTTTTAATGATTAGATCTTTTATCATATTATTTGCTCCGTTGCGTTATTTTTTACATTAATTTTTTTTATTTATAATTTAAATTTATATTTTATTTTATTTTATTTTATTTTATTAATTTGGAATTATATATAAAAATTCTTGATTTATTATTTCTGACATTTTTAGTCTCTCGTATATCGAAGAATAATTTTTTTTTTCAACAATTATACGCGTCAGCATTTATTTATTTGCCTACATTTGTATCTTTGCAGGGACTCTTGGATAAGTACCTGATCCCCAAGGCTAGCAATGCCGAGAGCAAAGTATTCTACCTCAAGATGAAGGGTGACTACTACAGGTATCTCGCAGAAGTCGCCACTGGTGAGACCAGAAATAGTATGTATCGATCTTTTATTACACACAAGTATTATCCGTGAAATCTTTCTTGTGAGACGGATCGAAGCGAGAAGCAAGCTCTCGAAATACGAGATCATCGTCTTGCGTGACGATACGATCGTGACTTTTCGCAATCGATATCGACACGAATGTCAGCACGGTTGACAGACAACGTTTAAAATTAAATCACGCAATGTGCATGCTGGCAAAATTGCCGAAAATCTCAAGAACGGCCTCTCACTTTGATCGCGTTCTCAACTGCGTGAGTTTGAGCGTACTTTTCTCGAATGAACATTTATAGTATTCTCGCGTGTGATGTAGTCGACAGATACTTTGGTTTGACATATGAGCGCATCCCTAAACTTTGCATTACCGACTTCATTGTAATCGCAGTCGTTAGTAATGAAAGTTATTTGCGAATGAAACTTTAATCTCAAGAATTTGTAAAATATGAATTGTCAAAAGATATTGTTATATTAGCTTAAAGCTTCTATATATTTTTTTATATATTGTATATTTTTGACATTATGACTCTCAATGACATAATGAATGTCAACGATTAATTTGAAAATTTCTCTCCTTAAATTGAATCTTTATCAGACTTTGCATTTTTATTATATTTGAAACACTGAAATAAAGTTATGTGTTTTTTACGAGCATTATATGAAACTGAATAGGAGAGAATTTAACTTCCTTAAAATTATTGATATTTACATTGATTCTCAAGCTCATTGTCAAATAAAAGCAAATAATAAACTTTGGAGTGAATGCAAATATGATATTTATTAGAATGTAAAAGAGCTCTTAAGTGTTACTATGCTGATCGAATAATTATCGGATTACATTTTTTACAAAAGTTTGGAATTTTCCACAGTTTTAATGTATTATTATTAAATATTATAGTTGTATTCAGAGAAGATATCACAATATTCATTTACTCTATTTCGAGAAAATATCTACGTTGCCTAGAAGCACGTAAGAGCAATTGAGTTGCATAGAATATAAATAGGGCAAATCGATAAATGATTCAAGAAATTGGTCAGTAATTTCTACTAAAATGAAAAGGCAGTTCAGATTAGTTAATGCAAATTAATTGAAGTTTCTTGGAAGCTACATAATATATAAAAATTGTTTTCATTATATTGTATCTCGAGATGCGATAAATCGATGTTGTTATGCATCTCTCAAGTTCTAAGCAGCTCTTAAATCCGATTTGATATACAAAGCACTACTCGAAGCGTGCTAGTTCACGCAAATAAGACAGCCATACACGCTGATAATCCACATAATATCCAGCCGTGGTAGACGACAGCCAGAAGGCATATCAAGACGCGTTCGAAATCAGCAAGTCAAAGATGCAGCCTACTCATCCGATCAGGCTAGGTCTCGCCCTCAACTTCTCTGTCTTCTATTACGAGATCCTCAACTCACCAGACAAGGCCTGTCAACTGGCCAAACAGGTACACGTCCAGTGGACTAATCGTTATTTTTTCTAGCATTTCTATAGAGAGAAGCTCTCAACAATAATGGTGATGGTGGTGATGGTGCACAGTGGTGACAGAAACATTACGCGAGCGATTTGTTGAGTTGCATTCCTATCTATCTACCTACCTACCTACCTACCTGCCTACCTACCTATCTCTGTTCTATAAAGATCGATTTTTTCTAATTCACTAGTTCGAAACATATTATCGAAAACTGTCGCAATAATAGTCTTGAAATCATTGATGTTAAACTGAAATCTACTTGCAAATATTGGATTAGAGATAAAAATCTGATATGTAACAAATTGATATACGCAAACGGACTTGGAAATAATTTTTTAATAATTTATAAAACATAATAACGTAAATAGTTTTATGAATGTTATAAAATTCTTTACAGTTTTTGAGATCTTTTAAGAATTACGCGCACGTACATATTTAAAAAGTGTCTTTATTAATGGTACAGCATAATTGTGAAGGGCATTATTAGTTTTAAATTATGAAAATGAAAATTATTAAATAAAGAAACACGCGAGAGAAAATAAACTTATCAAATTGCACAAGATTATTTTAGTAACTACTATGTGCAGTAAGTAACTGAACAATTTACATTTGAACATCCGGTAGTATATGCAAGTCAATAATCGTGAGAAATAACGCTTTTATTCAAAGTTTTAATATTTGCATTAATTATTGATTAATGCGCACAATAACTCAAGACAGAAGTACACGCGGTCGGTCACATCGTGAAAGATTAGTGACGATTTATGGACACGATTCGTTCAAGGTCGATGATGTTTCGAGCAAAACAGCACGCGGTCTTTGTAGGACAGACGCGAGGAGAATTGTTGAAACACGCTCGCGTTTTTCTCTCCTTTTATTCAGTTTTCGTTCGTTTTTTTTTCCCTTCCACGCCTTCCCTCTCTCGTTCCTTTTTTCCGACGACAACGATTTATTACGATAGTCATGGCGTAGAAAATGAGGTCGTGGAAGGTGTAATCTGAATAGAGGCTGATTTGCATTTTGCAGCGGTAGTCGAGGATTCGCAGAAGGCGTACCAGGAGGCGTTTGACATTGCGAAGGCGAAAATGCAACCTACGCACCCGATCAGGCTCGGCCTTGCCCTCAACTTCTCCGTTTTTTATTACGAAATTATTAATTCCCCGGCTAGAGCCTGTCACCTGGCCAAGCAGGTTAGAGGGAGGATTGTGAAAAATTTGCATTTGCGCTTCAACGCGGAAAGTTTTTTTTCTAATAAATTCGTTCTTACATACACATTAACGCGCTCGTCGTCGAACCGCGTACGCGATAAGATTGCTGATAAAAAACACGGGGGAGAATTAGGACTATGCATTTTCTTTAAAACATTTCTGCTAAAAATTAACTTTTGTAACTTGAGCAATAAAAAGAGGATAAAGTACAATAAATTATATTTTTCTGTTAAATCGAATGTTAGAGAAATAAATATTTATATTTTTTTGGTGTATATTTATAAGTTGGTAAATATTTATTAATATGCAATATATATTAAATTGGAAGAGATCAGCAGCCTTATTAATTAAAGTCGATACTTTTCTCGTGTATTAATTCTTGGCGTGTGACAGTGAATTTATCCCATTTATCCTTTAATAGTTCGTTTGATTTAATTCTAGTAGTGTTGATTAATTTTTGTATGAATGATGTGCTATTTAATGTTTGATTTTTTTTTAATCTGCTTTTTTAAAATTCTTTATTAATACATAATGATGTAAACTGATGTCTCCACTGGTGCCGCACTAACCATCCCATACACATCACTCTTGTATTTTAACATTTATTAAATAACAATTTTACTTGGATAAGTATAGAATGCTTGTACTTTTTTTTTTACAATTTTTGCAATTGTAATATTAATATATATATATATATATATATATATATATATATATATATAATATTTGAAAGTTTATCTTTATTATTAATTATTAATAATAATTAAGATAGTTGATATATCTAAATATATTTCTAAATGATATAATTTTTTTATTGTAAATTATTAGATTTAAAAATGAAATATAATTAGTATTAAAAAATAAAATTGATAATATAAAGAAAATTAATAAGCAAATATTGAAAAATATCCAATACATATTTATTTTACCTTTACAGGCGTTCGACGATGCGATCGCGGAGCTGGACACACTTAACGAGGACAGCTACAAAGATTCCACGCTGATCATGCAGTTGCTGCGTGACAACCTCACTCTGTGGACCAGTGATACACAGGGCGACGGGGACGAGCCACAGGAGGGCGGCGACAACTAACCTTCCTAAGCTTAAGTCCTTTCTAAACCTAATAAGAACATCCTATTCTCTATCGTCCCCCCGTCCCCCTGAAGTGCTCACCCATATGTCCATCCACCCGGATCCATCCACCCATGTCCACCATATCCTCTCGTCCCTCGCGCGTACCTCGTTTCCTTCTTTTCCTTCCTTCCTTCTAACCGCAGGCCTCCCTCTTTCTTAAATTTCTCTTTAAAAAACAAATTGGTACTTTTCCACTCTCTCTTTCTCTTTTTTTCTTTCTCTCTCTTTCTTCTCTCTTTCTCTTTTTCTCTCTTTCTCTTTCTCCCTCTCTCTCTCTTCTCCCCCCCCCTCTCTCTCTCTCTCTCTCTCTCTCTCTTTGTCCTACGACCGCACACTGCTGCCGATGCCACCGCCACAGCTGCTACGCCCGGTTCGAAAAACTCGAACGTAGAGAACACTCGAATCATCTATTTAAGCTCGATTGTGTTCTTCTCGTAGATGATAAGGAAAAGATACTTCTAAAGTTTGTTTGAACCTAGACACGGAATTGGTGAAGCTCTGTCGATCAGAATGGATACAAAATAATTGCCAATTGTGAAATGTGTTATTAAGTAAAAAAAACACGCGAAGAGAAGCAATCATCGGCGAAAAGGAATGATCGAGACTTGTAGATCATTTAGTTTTTCTCTAGTACGAAGTTTCTCAAACAAAACGAAATTCTTGTTTAACCCATTTGTATGGAGGAACAGGAATTGTGGATGAACAGAGGAAAGGACAGGAGGAGACATACACTCACACACATCTCCCCCTTCTTCGCATACCCTGTCTCGTCATTACGCGATCCCTCGGGTGATCATCAGTAACGCACATTACAGAAGAAAAGTATGCGCTAGATTATTCAGCTTCATGAGTAGCAAAAAAAGTGATATAGTACTAAAAGATGAATCACGACGTTGCGACGAGACATGGAATGCAGAGGACAACAACATACTATCATTATTCCCAGAATCTGTTCGCTACTTATCATTAAAAAAAGAATGTAACGTTAGAAAGAAAAAGAAAACACAAAATACAGGCAAAAAGAAATAACGCGGAGGTACGAGAAGAAGCGAAGAGAACGAGAAAATGAAAAGCACGTATGAATCTACTACATTATATCCAGTTGTCATTTAAATTAAATTTCACATTGTCTAGCAAGTACGAATATTATTATACGAAGGGAAGAACGCAGGAGGAGAAAGGAGAGTAAAAAAAAAAACAAATACATTAAGTTATTAAGTTCCAAAACGACATCAATGGTGATTTGATTTTTACGCTGTTTTTATCTTTTTTATTCTTTTTCTTTTCTCCTCTCCGCAACATAACCACCACATAATTTTCCATCTAATTTACATGCAATTTGATATATATCTCTTCTCACTCATAGATTCCTTTTTTCCTCTCGTCACAGTTTGTGAAAAAACTGGCGTTTACCGATGAATTTATTAAAGCCCAACAGTCTTCAAATCTATCCTTAATTTTTCCTCCTCACGTTACAATTCTATCAATAATTTAGACGCAGAGACGAACCAATCAAGATCGTCAGTAGCGTATAAATAATTATTTTTATTGCAACGCGCAAAAAGAGGAGAGCACGTTTCTGGTCGTCATTCTGCTCGTGATCGCGATCGTTCACATACGCTTCTTAAATTTCGTGTGATCGTGGAATGAGATGCGGAAGAAGAAGGATAAGACATGAGCCGTTCAGTTTGCTATTGTCATCGTCGAGCGTAGATTATACACGTTAGATCGTATATATCCCGACCCTGGCGTCTGAATCTTTCGACTTCCTCTCGCTCTTTCTATTCCATTATCTCTCGTCTCTGTCTCTTTCTCTCTCTGTCTCTCTCTTTTATACACGAGAGAGATTATAATATATACACACCACAGAATATATTTATCACACACTTAGTAAACTCGTATCGTGATCGAGAAGAATGGAGAGAGAACAAATTGTACGCACACATACACACGAATATAAATAATCGCATATTTACTTTCGTCCTGTGCAATGTTCATTTCCAAGGGTTCGCGAGAAAATTGCAGTGTTACGAATTGCTTCTCGAGAAATTTCATCACTTAGAATATCGAGATCCGAAGCTCGCGGCACCTGGTCTCTCCGTCAAGGTGTACACCTCGAAAGAAGTTGTTTGCGCATGTCTATTTGCATATGCAAATTGTATCAACTGGCTAAGATTGACCGGGCGCGAAACAATGTATGTATAGAATAAAATCATCGAACATAATTGAATTAATTGCCTTCACATCTTAGATATATATATATATGAAGTGAAGATGCAAAGCTTCGTTCGACGTGTATCACGTATTATATCACGCAGATAGTATCTGAAGCGTGATGTATTTCTATCGTTACTAAACGGATGTAAAAGATATATTATTCACGTTATAAGAGAAGACTGTAAGAGACTTTAACGGGAGGTCAAAGACTATTCAAATACACTCTCCGTGTCGCGTTCGTCATCCGACGCGAAGAAAGAGAGAGAAAAAAAAAGAGAAAATAGGAAACGAGAAGCTAAATATTCTCGCTCTTCTCGTATATATATGTATAATTAAGTATATGTATATACGTGCTGACATCATATATATATACCCACACACACATTCAAACGTACACGTACATCACGCTTATGTAATATCGCTATGGGAGACAGTTTTAACAAGTTAGTCGCTAATTACACGTGAATGGGTAAATGTTTTCCTATTGTCGTGTTGATATTTCTCGATGTATAATCGGTGTCTCTGTCGCAACAAGACTCCAAAAATCGCCGGAAATGTCATTCGATGCGTTGCGAAGAAATAGAAACACAGAAAGGAAAAACAAGAAAGAATCAGATAAATCATGAGTAGTGACAACATCCAAACCAAACGGCGACTTCTCCTATCTCTTCGCCTCCTTCCCTCAAACGAGAGCGAGAATGTAGCGTGTGTAATTAAAGTATTGTAATTTATCGTTGTCGCTTTTCAATTGCAGTGAAAGTCGAATCTATTTTATTCCGACGGGAGTCTTAGAATCTAGACGAAAGATAAAATAAAGATCAAGATACAGACGACAAGAAATTAAATATAATGCGGAACGGAATAATTTTATGTTTACTGGATCCCATTACGATCGATTCGAAATTAAATCTACATAATTCTGTTGTTACTTATATTTATTTTTTATACGTTTTCTGTATCTCGTGCTTTATTCCGTCTCGATTCTTAGCGTTGTGAAGGAGAAAAGTTGAACGATAAAAATGCAGACGAATATCATCCTTTTTCCATCCCCTTTCCCTTGATCTTACCTCTACCTTTTTCCAGAATGTTTCGAGATGAAAGTTTAACAAGGGCTTATTTAGGCGTGGGACCGGGCGTGTGTGCATGTGTGATTAAAGTGGCAAAAGGATGCGAAAACCGTCACGATGCATCAAAGAATAACATTGTTGATCGATCTCGCGGACCTTCTTTGAATATAACATCCTTCTCTTTCCATTCTTCCTTTCGCTCTTTTCTTTTGGATCTTTGTTTTCCCCAATCTAATATCGATCCATGCTCCAATCGCTCACCACCTCCGATTTAGCAAACCAAACGTTAACATCTTGTGTTCTTTTCATTTTTCTGGATATTATGAATTTTCTAAAAATAAACGTTATGTTTTTTTAATAATCTTAGCAGTGACTTTATTCGGTCAGAAGAGACATCATCATCATCATCATCTGCATTATCATCCTCTTCATCATTATCATCATCGTCTTCATCGTCGTTGAAATCATCGTTATGAGCACCTTAACGCATAAATTCCTCTTCCCGCAGTCTTTACCACCCGGGTCTCTCTCCTCCTCTTTTTCTTTTTATTTTTATTTTTTTTTTTTATTTTTTTTTTTTTTTTTTAATCTATCTCGAATCACGCGTTTTGAGAGTAATTCGTATGTGCGAACGCGTACGTCGACGATCGCGAGGAAAGCCACGGCGACGTGTCTCTTCATTCCAGTATGACGTGTTCAGTCACACGAATTCATGCGACTTTTGTCCTTTGATCCTTTGCACGTAAAGTCGCATTCATTAAATCCATTTATCCACATATGTGCGACTGTTTTCCTCCAGTCATCCATTCTCTCCCCTTTTCCTTCTATTCTACCCTTCCTCCCCACCCTCGGTCCTAAATTACGTTGTTCTATTTGTATTTATCATCAGCCCATCGTAATTGTAAATTATAATTATTATAAACGTTTACACGAAATAATAATAAATTCTGATAAAATGTCTGAGAAAAAAAAAAACCATAACCCACACGGTTGTATCTTGCTTTGCGACGATAATGCCATTGTTTCTCAAAGGAGGTGTTTGCGCATGGTGACAATGTGTTTCACGATTCACAACGGACAGAAGTCGTAGAACAGAAGACGAGATTACATATTTGCATAATGCGCGGACTTTATCGCGAATCGTAGCGGATTTCTGCAATGTGTCTTTATCAACAAGATTTCTCATTGGATTGGAATGACCACTACTTCGAGTTCAGGATCTACGATTCGCGACACTTTGTGACAAGTCAGCGTTTCACGCTTTTTATGAAGATAACAAAATTCGCGGAAAATCGAATGATCTTCCGAGTATATTTGGAACATAACATTCTGATAACATTATTTATAAGATAATTACTCGCGTTGACTTTTATATATACATATACACTAAACGTCATATATGTATAGATGTCATATAATTAATACTTTAGATGAATTTTATAGGAACATTTTTGAAAAGAACGTATTACGTTTAAATGTTCCGACAGTTTTGCTTTTTAGATTAGTTTAATTTTATAAAAATTTAGATACACTTGTTTTGATTTCTTTTATGAAATAATCAGTCTGTCATTCTCTCTCTTTTTCTCTCTTTTTCTCTCTTTTCTCTCTTTTCTCTTTCTTCTTTCCCTTTCTCTTCTTCGTTTTATTTAATATCAATTATCTCTGATATCTCAAATAAAATTTTGTAGACTCAATCTTTTATAACTTTATTAACAATTAGCTTGACCAGTTGTGATCCTCTCACGACAACTTGGGCGATGACAAAAGTTGCAGTCGCGCCGCGACATAAAGAAAAGACAGAAAGAGAAGGAGTTGGAGATAAAGCTCGATGGAAAAAATATTCGCGTAAGGACGTTGTATTGTTTGATATAAGTTTAGCAATATCGGCAGAGTGAAAGTGCAAGCAGGAGTCAGAGACTTTTTCATGTATTTAAAATGCAAGAGGATATTTATTTCGATCGCTATTATTATAGGTATCATTGTACTAGATGTATATCCCTTGCTCCTTCAATCTCCTTCACCCCTCTCCCCCTATCCTTACCCTTTCACTCTTTTACCCCCATTTTTCTTGTCGATGGTATATCTACACATGTATTTGTATACACGATTTATGCATTATGTATACATACATACATATATATATGCATACACTACGAGAGACACACGGTAAATACGCGACGCGAGGTATATATATGTATATGTACGCGTGCCTTTTCCGACAAGAAAGGCCTACCTATACGATTAATCATGCTAAATTTTTTGCACAATTTATACGTGTAGCCGATACGAAATACGGTTTTTGCTAACGAGAGTAGCCGAACTACTACTTAATGCGAGCGACGAGACGCGAGAAGTGTCACGCGTGTGCGAAAGCGAGGAAGATGGAACAAAAATTTATGAAAAAAAAAAAAAATTGTCCGAACGAGCGTTGTTCTCACCGATACTTGCGCGAATCGCAACCGCTCGTACAGCCTCTTATCGAGACCTAGATAGAGACGTATAGATCCGGCGAGTCTCAACCTGCGACAACCCAGGTAGTCGCTCATTGGAATCAATCGAGGTCCGAAGGAGCGAGTCAAATTCGATAGAGAGATTTTCGTTTGAGAAAGCGAAACTTGCCGCGTTCAGGAACGAGGTTGAGAATCTTCGCGTTAGGTGTAGAATACCATTTTCGTACGGTAGACGAGTTCCCGCGTAGAAACGACATTCCTAAGGATACCGGCGACAAAATCCGAAGGGATTACCTACTTCAGAGACCCGGAATTATATACGATTTTATTCCTAGAAATTTGCCTGTTCTCCGTCACGTGAATTATCTCTATTCTTACTGGAATTACTACCAATTAAAGATTTTTTTATTCGGCTTAAGAAAAAATTAGAATGGAGATAAAAAAAAGCAAATTGGTTTATATAAATATGATTTGTGATATAATTGCGGATTAATATAATTTAATCAAAGTTTATGTTATTAATAAGTCACTTTTTTACTCGATATCTCTTTAATGATATTTTATCTTTACAAAATTATCTTCAGAACATTACGTGATGCATATGAGATGACATATTGCATCGATCCGCTTTTAGTTTTCGTCAAACCAAAATGTTGATTCTTCTAAAATAGTAATTAAACATTGTGATTGCTCAATTCTTCCGATTAAATAATCTGTAAATTGAGTAATTGTTTTTTTCTCTCTCGAATATAAAATCGCTACAATGGCCTTCGATTTTGTCGCCGTGTAAACTTCTCGCTAGAACAAAGGTTTTTCTCGGTTTTGCTCTTCTACAATTGTAGCCTGTTTTTAGCTGTCGATCTGATCTTCGCCCTTCACCCACTTCCCTACCCCTTCCTCAATCGATATAGATCAATGCCGTTTCAATCGAATATATTACACGTTAAATGGATTAACAAACAAAAAAAGATGACGCTGATTTGGCGGGGTGGTATTTGTAAATAAAGCTATAAAAGCGATGAAACGGTGCAATCATTTCACCTGCATCAATCGCTGCATCGGTGTAGAAATAGAAGAAATATAATTTTTTTAGAATCATCTCGCACACACGCGCACGTGTCTTTATTTAACATTTATATAAATTTTTCGGAGAATTTATCCGATACTATTTTTCTGAATATTAAATCAAAAATATATAACATTTGCAAGATATTTCTATTTATCGAAAGATTATCCTTAATCTCGAAAATATTAAAACTGATTCTAACAAATTACTTTTCTCGATATTAAATAACTTTATAGTCTTTATTCATTGCGTTGTGTTACACCATCACTTTGCGTCGTAAAAATAAAAACACTGATGTTTATTGCGTAAGAAAATATAATTCATTAAACTGAGTTTTTTAATCTCTTGCAAAATTAAGAGAGAGAAATAGCAAACATTTCCTATTTGTTTAATAAATTATAAATAAAGTATATTTACGGCGTTTATAAATCTTTATGACAAAGCAATGATCCTTGTCCATTAGACTTTGCTCAGAATACGTCAGAGTCGAATGATATTTTTCGCCGACGAGCATATTGCATTGTTATTCTCACAGTCGGCTATCGACCAAGTCGTGGAAGGTATACAATACCTGAGTGGCTGAATATCTTCTTTTGTATTTTTTCTTTATGTTGATTTAGCATAGTTCTTGAAGGCTTTAAGCTTTTCGTTTTTGTAGTTTTTCGGACATTCTTGTCGAATGTTTCCTAAGAGAAAAGGATTTTTCAAGAAAGAAGTGAAAATTTTTCAAATAATCTATTATTTAAAAGGCAAGTCTCGAGACGCACAAACTGCTGTACATTCCGTTTTGCCACACGAAACTCTTCGAAGAAGAACGTAGACGACCAGCTAAAATAAAAATTATTGTAAACTGTGCTGCGAAAGAACTTTCCTGTGCTTGTCGAGGATCATATTATCGAGCAATCGTAAGTTATTAAAAGAAGAAGTTATTTTTAGTAATGATATAAACGAGAGAAAATGATCATTTTGAAAGATTGTGAATAAACACTTTTGAAATATATATATATTTGATATACAATAATATATACATATATATATATTCAATGTATATTGTATATTCGAGTAAACTCATCTTTGAAATTGAATTTTTTTTATTTCCGTATTATATCACCAAGTCTTTTTTCTCAAATGAATAAAAGATTGACAACAAAATAAAAAATAGGAGATCGATCAACTTTATCGTATAAGACAGATAAATTTTTATTGTTTTTTATTTTGTATTTTAATTGTTTTTCATTATATTCAGCAGTTAAAATTTGCCGGTAACATTGCATTCTGTCTTATTATCATAATAGTTTATCGATTGTATGTATTTAAAATGCGTATTTTATATAAAATGTTCAATCTGTATTTATTTCAGATGTAGAATCGATATAAATATAGCTTGAAGCAAACAGATTTTCATATATCGAAGCTATCATTGTATGCAGTTTTTCAAGCTCAAAATACTATGGATTCTTCGATGAAACGACAAGGATCTTCATCATTTATCTGGCAATTTATTTATGATTCTCAATGGAAGGTTCAACAGGTGAAATAAAGTAGTATATAAAATTTAGAAAAATACCTCCCTAGAATTTTAATTTTAAACCAATAGAATTTTATCGTTTACTTCTGTCTCTGAAATTTAACTCTAACAAGTCTCTTTCGGACACTCTGTTAATGTTCCATCTTTCGAATCTTCCGCGCGATATATCGATATCTCGGTCGAACGACTTTGAATCGCGCGATTGGCCTCGAACGGCGGGTGATAATGACGCGTGAGGGGGGTAGCGAGTAGCGAGTGAGCTAGCCCAAAGGTCACCTTCAGTCGGCCGAACGTCGTGGTAGCGGCAACTGACGTTCGTTAGAGGAACGTCGGCGTTGATCGGCAGCGGAGGAGTATCGTCGTCGTCGTCGTCGTCGTCGTCGTTGTCGTCGTCGTCGTCGTCGTCGTCGTCGTTGTCGTCGTCGTCGTCGTCGTCGTCGTCGTTGCGATTGTCAGTCACGTTTTTTTCTGGTGAGTCTCGAGCTATCTGTCGTCGATCGCACTCATCGATCAATCGTCGAGCGCGCGACGCCCATTGTCGCCTGTCTGTCCACTGTCATCTGCACGAGACTGTCAATTGATCTGTTAAAGTCGGCGTTTGCGACAGTGTTACTTAGAAATTGATTCACGTCATATTTGATATTTTCGTCTAGTTGCAGATGACATTCACTTAACGATCTCCTTTAGATAGATTGAAGAGGTGCGTTTAGGTTAACCTAAGAATCTAGAGTCCTTTTCTTGCGCTGCGTCTCGCGAAACAATTACAGCCGTTCGATTGAGAGAATCTAGCGATTCACGTGACGTTATGTAAATAGCACGGACTTTTGATTCGACGAGCAATAATGGTTACACAAGTGACACAGATCTAAATTATTATATACAGATCGCAGCTATGGTTTAACGATCGATTCCTTCATCTCATTCAAGGTTTCCTTATGTCACTTAACAAAAGAGTTATATAAAAAAAGAAAACTAATTGTGATCAATTATTGTATTGTTCACATGCGGAGTATGAGAGTATAAAGACGTAATTGTCGCGACAATTGCATCTTTCGCGCGCGCGAGAGGATGCAACTGCAATTGCATCTTTCGCGCGCACGTTGCATGCTTTATCACGCTCAGCTCTCGCAGATGGAAATTTAAATGAAAATTTAAAGGAATATATATCGAGATTTGCTCTCTCAGTTTCACGTTTGATCACGCGACGCGAATTTTCTTGCGGCGAGGCCGTGGAAAGTTACGGTTCAGATGCTTTGCATATCGTTGAACATAAATTGGAACATATCTCGTCACGAGACGACCCGACGTGTCGGCGCGGAAAAATAGATTTTTGCGATTCGACGGCGAAACTAGCAGTAACTTTACTATTCGCTGCATGTATTATAAAGCCAAAGTGTGAGTTGTTGACGCTTCCTCGCATTTTTTGAAACGCGGCCAGATATATTGTCCGCACACATGTTATTTAATTTTAAGACACGAAGACTCGCGTGTCGCAACGGCTAGAAAGACTATACAGGGTGTCCCCAATTTAAATGGCAAAACTTGTTTTGTCTCTTTCTTTTTTTTTGCGGTTTTCTCCAAAATGGAGCAAAAACGAGCAAATCTCTAAAAAGTTTTTCATCTTAGTTTTTCGGTCCCCTACACGCTCCCAAAGTTTTGCCATTTAAATTGGGGACACCCTGTATGTGTAAGAGGCTTCAATAATTTTTTTTCGCATTATATGTTATCTCGCGTGTTTTTGTTTTTAATAGAATTTGCGTAAATTTGACCTGTGAATGTCTTAAATTTGCAATCTCCGATTGAAATGAAATATACTTTTATCTTTTTTTCATTGCATCATTATTTTATTATTCCAAAAGATTAGGGAGAATGTGATAGGGAGTAATAAATTTGTAAAGAAATTAATTCATTGAATAACGATTTATTTAAAAAAATAATTGATAAACAAATATTTTGTAGTGTACTTCATTGTTTTCTTTTATAATGAAATGAATTTGGAACAGCTGTGATATATATATTCTGATTTTATTGAAATCAGGTTAAAATTTAGATTAATTGATGTAAAAATTATTCTAATAGCTAGTGAATTTGTCTGGTGGAGAAAAAAATGTCTGAGGATTACAGAGGCATTTTGTGTCGTTGCACCGATAATAATTATTCGGAAAGCGTGGGAAATAATAGCGATGATGTTTTGAATGCACATAAAAACACAGAAATGCAAAAAGTAGATACCCAGGAAAGTTTGATCGATTCTATTAAAACTATATCTTCGATGAGATGCACTATATCCAGAGATCCTTCAGAAAAATCTATCGCTGTTGAAGTATTGAAGAAAGTCGACGCTGATAAAATGAACAAAATTAGTGTGCAAAACTTAAAACTTTCTTCGTTATTTCCTAAGGCAAGCTTATGCCTGTTAATGTAACGTTACATATAATTTTTTTCTGTTTCCTTTTTTTTTATTAAATATTTATGTAAAATAAATTTATTGAAAAATTCAATATTGAGTAGATGTTCTGGAAGAGCAATTATGAATCATTTGAACTTTTACCAACTGGCTCTTCGTTTGAGATAAAATTTGACACGCTCGAGGAAGAATATGCCAGAAGCCTGCGTTTTCCACAGCTTATGAGACAAAAAGTTGCGAGACTCTTTATTTCTCTTTATAATTTGTTAATCTTCTTGTACTTTTATCTCTGTTCAATGTAAAAGAAATGCTAATCAAGCGGAGAAATTGTGTTACATTATTATGTATCTGAGAAAAAAATGGAGACCCAATTTCTCAAAAATATTGATCTTTTTATTAATTTTTTTTCTTATTACAGAGAAATTATTATTATAAGGAATACTGCGATACAGCCATGGGTGAAGAGGCACCAGCTCAAAAATTTATAAAACCTGGGAGTCATAAGGGCAAGAGCATCGCCGTTTTTACTAGCGGTGGCGACTCTCAAGGTATCTTCGGATAATCAAATAAATTGTATTTTGAAATATACATAATTATTCTAATTATATAAATTTTATTGTTTATAGGAATGAATGCTGCTGTACGAGCGGTTGTAAGGATGGGTATTTATCTTGGCTGCAGGGTATACTTCATCAGAGAAGGCTACCAAGGTATGGTGAACGGTGGAAAAAACATCGAAGAAGCTACATGGTCGGCCGTGTCTTGCATCATCCACAAGGTATAGATATATATTGTAGAATGTTGCATCATGCTACTCGTGTATGCACGTTATTGATATATTGCATCTTTTTTTTTAGGGCGGTACAGTCATAGGCTCCGCTCGCAGTCAAGATTTCAGAGAACGCGCTGGTCGGCGAAAAGCTGCCAAGAACTTAGTTAATCTAGGTATAACCAATCTAGTGGTGATTGGCGGAGACGGTTCTCTCACAGGTGCTAATCTCTTCAGAGAAGAATGGCCTGAACTTCTAAAGGAACTCGTCGCGTCTGGTAAATAGAAAAAAAATTGTTTATATGTTATATGTTGTATCACACATGTATTCGAAAGTCAACGTTTCTTTTTATTTGTAGGAGATATAACTACCGAGCAGAGCGAAAAATGTAAACAACTACACATTGTCGGACTAGTAGGTTCCATCGATAACGATTTCTGCGGCACGGACATGACGATTGGTACTGATTCAGCATTGCATCGCATCATTGAAAGTATAGACGCTATAGTTAGCACAGCTTACTCTCATCAGAGAGTATTTATAATGGAAGTTATGGGTCGTCATTGTGGGTAAGTGCATCTCGATTTTGTTATTGGGAGAATAATTTTATTAATATTAAATAATTTTATATACTATTGGGCACACATTAATTTCCGAAAATGTAAAGAAATTATTCGCGATATATTTCAAGGACAAATTTGCAGTATAAAGTTAATACTAGTGTATCGTTATCACGCACCGAAACCAATGTAATAGATAAATGGGCTACTTTCGGCTAGGTATCTGGCTATCGTGGGCGCTTTAGCTGCGGAGGCTGACTATGTTTTCTTCCCAGAATGTGCGCCTCCCGTCGATTGGCCTGAAAAATTATGTAGAAAATTGGAACAGGCACGTCTAATAATAGACTTTTCGAAATTTTATAAAATTTTTAGATTGCATTGCTAATTTTTACTAACTCGATCAAACATAAAGAGTGATTTTTTAAATGTATATGTCAGTTTTTAGACTGCTCAGTGTTCTGAATTAATACTCGATCGTAGAATACATTCTAAATGTATATTCCTCTTCTGAATAACGACATGAAGAGGAATACGAACGAGAAATTTACTCACACTTTATTGGCGCGCATTAATTAATATACACCTATAAATATATATAGCTAAATAATAGAGAGAATATATTCGTCTTCGATTAGTACTGAAGATAATTAGATGACAGAGTCTTTCAGGTATCTGACATTAGCGTCAAGTATGTCTACAGGAGCCACCTATTCATTTATTCCCGAATCTCCAACAAGTGGTGACTGGATCGAGGAGCTTTGTCAAGCTGTGCGACAGGCACGTTTCTCAACCAGTCGTTACTTTAATATCATTCAATGTATATCCGAAATTATACAGATTTGTCAAAAAATTCACCACATTTATTTTTGTATTTTAAAATGCAATATTATTTCTTCGAGATACCCGTGATTACAGCCAGATTACATTTTTGTACATGTAAAGTTTTCTCATTAGCATTCTTATCATTAGCACTTATTAGATTATTCAAAAATTTATTGCAAGTATATTCAATTACTATATTTATATCTCAGGCGAGCACAGTTTCACAAATTCATAAATATGTGATCTTATGATTGATTAACGACGGTTATAGCATTGTTTTACATGATATTTTTAAATATTGTATTGAGATAGAATTTTAGTTAGGTTTACAATATACCATTACAGTTATCTGGCTCTGGTGGCAGCTATATGTTGTGAGGCTGATTATGTTTTCATCCCAGAATGGCCACCCGAGCAGGAGTGGCCCAACAAGCTGTGCAAAAAATTATTGCAGGTTCGACAATTTATTTTTTTTTTTTTTAATTTGTTAAGACAAGTATATTTATTTATATCTCTTGACTCTTAATCAACCTGCAAAGTTAACAGCACATTTGCTTTTTGTAATTTATACTCTGTTTCTTTAAATAATTGCAAGCTCAGTTACAACTATATTTTAATTGCTTATTTTTTATTTACTTACTTTTGATTATAAATAATTTTTAATATTCTTTCTTTAGAACATTTAATATAAGAAAAATAATGATATTATTCTGTGAAGTTAATTAATTGCATGCTGTACTAAACTTATAACATTTTTATGGGTATGCAGCACTATGTATTATTAAATATGCTTACATAAAAAGAAATAATATATAAATCAAAAAATTAAGACAAGAATTTTCAGAGTTATATATATATTTTTTTTTGTATCATTAGTATATCATCATCCACTGCATCTGCGTATTATGCTATAGTCTTTAATCTTCAATTTTTTTATAATGCTTATGCTTTTACACATATGAAAACAAAATCGCGGAAAGGATTTTCATATACAATTTTCTTTTCAGGAGAGACTCACTGGTCAACGACTTAATATTATTATCGTTGCTGAAGGTGCGGTTGACAGAAATGGCGATCCAATCACAGCTGAAAAGGTCCATAAAGTAGTCGTAGAAAAATTACAGCAGGATACAAGAATTACCGTTCTGGGCCATGTACAAAGAGGCGGAAATCCTTCAGCCTTTGATAGAGTTTTGGTAAAGTTTTTAAATTTAGAATTTTTAATATTATCTGAAATATATATACTTACATAAAGTGTCATGACATACATTTTTAAAGGAGATATATTTTCTCTAAATAAATTTGTGCGTTACAGGGATGCCGGATGGGAGCTGAAGCTGTGATGGCTTTAGTGGAGGCAACACCCGACACAGAAGCGTGCGTTGTTACATTGGATGGTAACCAAGCTGTAAGATTACCACTCATGGAATGTGTTCGTCGTACGAAAGGTGTAGCGCAAGCTATGGCCAATAAAAATTGGGATCTTGCTGTCCAACTTCGAGGAAAGTGAGTTTCTCAAAATAACATGTCACATGTACCAGTGTAGAGAAATATGAAATATGTATCGATAAATGTGTATAAATCTACTTACATTTTTTTTCTGTGTAGGGGTTTTGAACGTAACTTGGAAACTTACAAAATGCTGACCCGTTTGAAAGCTCCGGATTTAGATCATAATGCAATCAAGGTACGATAATTTTTCATTTGTCTTCAAATTTATATGAAGTTTGATGAACCAAAAACTATGTGTTATGCAAGAAGTATTAATGTAGCATTATAATGTCTTAAACATTAGATAGAGATAGAGATGTATTAATTGTGTCTAAAAGAAAATGTTGGGTCTTTAACATATAAAATAATGAATAATAATAAATAAATTATTACATATACTATTTGATCCTATTTGATACTGCTTCAGGACATTAATGGCCGCGCATTATCAAAGGTAAATCAGTTAAGAGCCTATAAAAATCGCAAATATATATAATGTTGCCAATGTGACCGCAATCTCCCTAACACACCTTTTTCCATTCCTTAGCAATACACTTTATGTGGACAAGTGAGTTAACGCACAATCTTCCTTTGGCATAGAGAATGTATGCTTTGTATTAGAGATGTATCATTTACCATCATTTTATAATCGCTCCCATAGGCAGATGCAGCGACAGCATTATACTCTATTTAACATGCAATGTCATGTACATATATTAAAAGCAGTTTTAGTTTTTCGTGCACGCTGCATGATGCATTGCATATCGATTTTCATCTAGTTGATAATTTACGGTTTTTGTTACAGGATCATTATACAGTAGCAGTCATGCATATAGGATCACCATCCTGTGGTATGAATGCAGCGGTTCGTTCTTTCGTTAGGAATTGTATCTATCGAGGTGATAAGGTATAATACATATATCGATGAATTCATAATTCTATCTACTTTTATGTTCTCAATATATATATGTTATGATTTATTCTAGGTATATGGTATCTGTGATGGAGTGTTAGGTCTTTTGGCTGGGAGATTAAAATTGATGGATTGGCCAGCTGTCGCCGGTTGGGTCGCGGAGGGTGGCGCAAAGTTAGGAACGAAGCGGACACCGCCTCAGGAAGATCAATTACCCGCAATTGCTCAAAAATTAAAAGAATTTGAAATACAGGCACTGCTTATTATAGGTGGATTCGAGGTAATTCTAGCAAATGTTGTACCATTCAGCTGAATCAAGAAATCAGTGTCGATAAAGCGTATATTTTTTATTCCCAGGGTTATCAAACTTGTCTCACATTTTTCAAAGCGAGAGATAAATACGAAGAGTTCAGGATTCCTATTGCTATGATTCCTGCAACTATTAGCAACAATGTGCCAGGCACTGAATTTTCATTGGGTTGTGATACAGCTTTGAATGAAATTACAGAAGTGAGTTCTGCAATATGCTTGTAAATCTGAAACTTAGAGACTTAACACTTAATTATAACAATACTATTAATATTGTCTTATTTTCTGACAGATCTGCGATCGCATTCGACAATCGGCGCAAGGTACTAAACGCCGTGTATTCATAATCGAGACGATGGGTGGTTTTTGCGGATATTTGGCAACCGTTGCCGGTCTAGCTGGCGGTGCAGATGCGGCTTATATCTACGAAGAGAAGTTTAATATTAAAGATTTGAATCATGATGTTATCGCCATGGCAGCGAAAATGTCAGAGGGTGTCGAGAGAGGCCTTATTATCAGGAACGAGAACGCCAACGGAAATTACAATACGGAGTTTATATTTAGACTTTTTAGTGAGGAAGGAAAAGGTTTATTCAGTTGTAGAAGCAATATACTCGGTATGTGTTTCCTTTTTATTTTATTTAATCGATTTTCTAATTTTTATCATTTATAATACAAAATTAAATATTTTATTATTAAATATCTTTCTAAATTTTTTTTACAGGTCACATGCAACAAGGTGGCTCGCCGACTCCCTTTGATCGTAACTTGGGAACGAAGATGGGCGCTAAGGCAGTTGAATGGTTTAGCGATCAGCTGAGAAAATGCACTAGCCCCGATGGCAAAACGGTCACTACAGCTGTTGACAGTGCGGTGATGCTTGGTATTATCAGACGCCAGTATAGATATACGCCATTCGCGGAACTTATTGAAGTTACGGATTTCGAGTATGTATTCTATTTCGAGTTTTCAAACAACAAGTCATTTTAATTTCTTGCGTAACGTTATAATAAAAATTTGCTAGACATCGTATTCCGACGTATCAATGGTGGATGAAACTGCGTCCATTGCTGAAAGTGTTGGCAAAGCACGAATCGACGTACGAAGAGGAAGGTCTTTACATAACCGTTGAAGAGATGGACCAACAAAAAGACCCGCCTCTCGTATAAATCGCGAAATTGATTATATAAAATACCGCGTCAAGTAATGCGGCGGTCATTGGAAATTGGATTTACTGATCATGTGGAAAGTAGTAGGTGTTGATGATTAAGAGTAACACAGTATTGTATATTATGATATAATTTTATCGTTGCACGACGAGAGAAACGAGAATCTTGTATATATATATATATATATATATATATATATATATATATATTTATATATATATATTTATTGGATCATGTATAAAAAATTTGATTGTGTACATTATTATGGTTCTTACATAGTAACGTTTGTGTGCTACGTATGTCCTCGTAGTTATTTATTTAAGATTTGCACGCAATTTTTTTTAATATAAATAATTCGGATGTGGTCATAATAGATATGATGGAGAATATAGGAACACACTTTTTCTTTTTGTTCGGAAATCATGTTTGTGTTTTGAATGTTTTCCAACTCAGGTGAGAAATAGGTACAAAGGCAAAGTGCAAAGGTAAGGTAAGGTATATTTTAGATGTTTGGAAACATCTAAAAATGTAAAAGCGATATCCGTTTTTTACAATGGTATGGTATTGTTACAGTAGTATCTTATAGTAATGTTAAAATATTGCGTTGCGTAATACATTAATGTATAGTATCCAAGATAAATTAGAACTGATATACATATATAAAATTTTTTAGAACGTAGATATACAAGCGCTAACTAACGGACTAAAATATTATTTTTACGAAAGATATGCAGAAACACATGACTAAATTGGAAACTAATGACGTGCAAAATTTACATTTGATATGCTACTCGAACCTAATACATGCACAGTTTTCGTATATATATTTTAATTATCATGGATTTCAGCACACACAACTAAATGTTTATTAGGATTATTAGCAAACAACAAATAGTGATATTTGATTACTTGTTTGACATTTTCGATGTTTTAGATATTGTGAGTTACAGATTAATAGCCGCGAATATTGTATTTCGACGTTTCGTTTTTGCCTAATTTTTTTTAATGTAACTGCGCGATATATGAACTGTTTAGTAAATATAATTTTCAATTATAGCTCTTGGATCGAGAAGTAAATCAAATTTCAGAGATTTTTTTAAAGAGTTTCACAGATGAATTGTATTTGTGGTCTACTAAGGTATAGGATTTTAAAAATAATGCGATATTTGCGTCGGTGAAAGTGTCTATCCTTCGGTTTAGCATTACTCGCGAAGCTATAAAAAGCTATTGGAGAATATACCTGTCTACCTCAAAACATAATTTTGCAACGATGAACAAACGACTCGCAGCAGGAAAATTAATCTGAGTCGCGCGTTATAATGTTGCACGTAACGTTAAAGAAAAAAATTCGCTAAAATTTAAGGTTTGTGTGACCACAAAAATATTTAGATTTAATTCTTTTTCTCTTAATCTTCTCTCTCTCTCTCTCTCTCTCTCTCTCTCTCTCTCTCTCTCTCTCTCTCTTTCTCTCTCTCTTTCTCTTTCTCTCTCTTTCTCTATACTTGTATATTTATCTTTCGAGAGAATCGTGCAAGTATTAATCTCGTAATTGTTTTTTTCGGCGTATAATGTAGCGTTCGTCACGTGTCCTTATTCTAGAACCAAATAATTGCATTCTCTGATGCAATCGCTGAAAATTAAGTCTTGTGCAAACTCTTACTCTACATATTCGTGAATTCACTTAAGCGTCAAAATAAAAAATTTGCCGACTTGTGATTTTAACGAAAATACATGAAACAAGAATATACAAAGAAACTTTTGTGCGTGATATATGCGTACGTTTTATATTCTCAATGTAGGGTTTACGTAGATACTCGCATCAGAATAGCAGAGCTTGTAATAATTTTCATTACGAATGATGCTTAGCACATACAATGCGACGATATACGTTTAAGATTTGGCTTTAGTAGATAGCGTATTTGTAATGCATGTGCTGCATAAAATATAAATATAATAATATTTTGAAAGTACAATGATATGTGCATGATATGCATTATGATTTATTCGAGAATAATGTATATATATATATATATATATATATATATATATATATATATATATATGCATATATGTATATGTAAAGGAATTTATTTGACAGATCGCGCTTGTTTAAAATTGTTACAAAATATGTATATGATCTACTAATAGTGTGGATAAAATAGTTCTTGTTGAAAACAATTTGAATAATATCGCTAATATGGCACCTGTTTAAATGCACGTGTAGAAAGCAAATTCCTTTAACATTCTACCAAGAGAAATTAAATTATTAATCGAGATTAAAATGGGAAATAGATGAAAACTTTATCAATTATCTGTATGTGTGCATAAAATTTTTTATTATTATCTACATCGGTATAGTTTATGCATTTTCTGTACTTTATAATAGATACTTTTATTTTAGGACGATTATTTGACAATCAAATATATATATTCGACAGCTTTTAAAGATTTTCTGTTTTAATATACATAAATAATAACAGATCGTATACAAGATATCTAATTAAAATTAATCAATATATAAATTAGATATACATATATCAAACTTCTACTAGTACAAATAAAAATCATGTTGATAATGATTTAATATCATTTGATATTCTGATATATGAGGTATTCGCACTCGTATATCGGTAAAGATATATGTACATATAATTATCGAGTGCTCTATATATCGCATTATACGTAAAGATATGTAAGCAAAAATGTACAAATAGTATATTTACATAATGTCAAGCTGTTAGCTGCCCGTCACATAGCGCAATAAGGATATACAAGAAAATGAGAGAGATATATTTTATTTTTAAAATTTCAGAGATTATATATATTTTCGACTCATTGTTGATCAATGAATTTACATCCTCTATCCACAACATACGTATGTATAGTATTATATACATATATAGTTACTGTAATACAAATATATATTTATTTTTCTCTTTTTTTATCTCTCTCCAAGACATTGAATTGTTGCAACGTTATCACTGTATTCTGCGCGATACGATGCGTACAAAGAAATATCTGTATTTGCCACAACAATTGAAACTTTGCGTGAATTAATCGTTGCGATAAATGTTGTAAATTAAAAAAAAAATACATGACTACATATATTATGCACGCACGATGTTGTATTCATGTGATGAATAAATTATATCTTTTAAAAGTGTCACATTTAATATATATATATTTGTCTCCTAAAATATTTTTAAAATACTAATATATTTTTACCACAATAGTATATATTTGTATACTTACAATTGATTAATTAACAGTAAAATTTATCTTCAGAAAATTTTGAAAAAGTAAAATTAACATTATAAAATTGTATGGAAATTATAAAAAATTAAAATTATTTTTGAGAGAAATAAATGTAATGAGAACAGAGCACTTAAATTTGATCTTTTAATGAAATTAAAACAAATTAATATTTCTATATACTTAACTATAACTATTCTATATACTTAACAATATGTAAGCAAATCGAAGTAAAATGCATATATATAATCCATATACATTAACAAAGTAAATTTATATTTTTTGAAAAAAATAAAAAATTATATAATGATATAATTGTTCACAGAGAAAGAGTTAATGCTCATCAGGCTTACAATTAGCCAGGCATCGAAGAAAATAAGTAACAATAACTTTTCGAGACTTTCAAGAAAATATTATCAAGAGTGAATTATAATTTTGCTTGTAATAAAGACAAAACAGGAAAATAATAGCTTTTATTAAATTTATAATATTTTTACTTACAACATCTCTTATTTGAATATTCTTTCGATTTTTTATTTTCAAGAGTAAATTTTCGCAAATGCAATCGATAATATCTTTATATTATCTATCTATCTATTTAAATAATAATTTACTTATTACCGTTGATTGATAATTATCATTTGCCAATCACTTACCATAAAGAAATTTTTTACAGAATAATATATATAAAATAAAATCAGAGAGAAACCTGAGAAAGACTACAGTATCATTTTTTATACAAAGCTTTTTTCACGTTGTACACTAGCATAATATACATCCAATTTACACCCGACCAGAACTACGTATGTTCACATCCACTTTTGGTGGTAAAATAGTTATTTGATATAACACAGACATGAACCGGTTGGTTTAATACAATTTTCAATACAATTTATTTTATTGCTATTATAGAAATTTGTCATATTATAAAAAATACATTTTTTTCTCTCTCTTGTCGTAACTATTTAATTATTCCTACATAATTACAATATATTACACATGTATAGTGTTTGTTTTTTTTCTATTAGAAAAAGAGACAGGAAAGAATAAATATTCTATTACTTTATTCTATCACTATTTTTAAAAACATTAATTTATTAAATACATTTTAATATTTATTTATCACAAAAATATTTTTTTCTTTATATATATATATATATATATATATACGTATATATATGGGTATGTATGTGTTTATTATAGATTTTTCTATAGAAAATATGTAATGTATTCGGTTAAATCATGAATTTTGAATTCAATTATTTAGTTTATAAAAAGAATTTTAAGCGGAAGAGAAATTTTACTTCGGAAGAGATGTTCTCATGGCACGGGGGAACATTTTGGATGACAGTCAATACATTTTCTGTCATTAAGGGATGGTTTTTAGCCAGTAGAAGTCCGGCATAACCCTGATCCGGATCAGGCTAGCCATGATGGATTTTCCACCTTTTCCGCCAGTGAAAACAAAAAGAAAAAAAAAACGTTATACTAAAATCGAAATTCGTAAAGGAGTTCCATTCTTATAATTTTTACACTGTTCTTATAGGTTTTAGTCATTAGTAGCTATGATTAATTTTTTGACATTTAAATGATATTGTATATATAGGCTTTCGCAAGATGTTATATGAAAAATTGATTTGGTTTGTAATATTGATTTTATCCTCTTTTACAAAGGTACTATCCAGAACTCTAATTAAAAAACCGATGTTAAGTGCAATGTTAAAAAAGAATGTTGCACTATGAATAGAATACGTGTTTAATAAAATACTCATTGTAAAAACCATGTCTTTCCATCTTAAGATTTTTTCTTATAATTTTTAAAGCAGCATATTATTTAGGTGCTTAATTTTCTACATAGTGTAACTGTATTATGAAAAGTATAACATACATATATGTATAATTATAAACTATTATTATTGTTATTATTAGCAAACATTTGTTCAACGTATCTTTCTTTTTGAGTTTTCAAAATATCTTATAATCTTATTAGGGTGTTTTTTTTGTTGTTAAGGAGGAAAATGCATATTTCAAGTGTGATACAAAATTTAATATAAAATATTATACAAGAGAGTGTATTAAAAATGTATTACAAAATATATATTATATAATTAATTCTATGTGTGGCAGATAATTAATTATATTAAAAATATATTTTGCAAAGTAGGATTTTACGTCCTAACGAAAAGACAAAGTTTTGATGTTAATTCAACGATTAAATCAAAAGATAAATCGTAGCTTAAATTCCGCGAATGTACAGAATGAATAAATTAACAATAGTTATAATATTTAATTGTAATACACGTAATTATTATAATAATCGGAACACGTGCACGTACAGGGGATTATAATTATACACATATATATCATTTAACAATTTTGATTCATATAAAATGAAGAGTAATCATTTTTACAATAGATAAATCGGTATATATAAATAGCTAATAATCGTGCAGCATCTGCATAAAAAATTTATCAATTAATATGCTGATAAATATTGCTATATCAAAACCTCTGCTTATATGCGTGTGTCCATAATAGAGATTTCTATTTTTCACAAATAATCGTTAACATAATAATTTTTATTATAATGTATTCATTATAATAAATATAATAAAGAAATAGAATCGTTATACAGTTATGTAGCAAGTTATAAGATATTGCTTTGCTTGATTAAAGTGCTTTATATTTTGCGTTTCACATACACACTTATTTAAAGAAATCGTAAAATATATCGAATGATAATATCATTTTAGTTAAGGAATTTTGTATTTTATAATCACTTGATGTAATATTTTAACCAAAATCTATGATTTTAACACGTCAAATTTTATCACGTAATAGTATAATGCGTATTTGTTAGCGCAAGAGAGAGAAAGAGCATACGCTCCCCTCTCCTTGACGTCACGCATTCCGTAGTAAGAGAGGGGAGACTGTGCGTACGGCATACGTGACTCGTGAGTACGAGTCGTGATAGCCGTGAGTCATTCATTCCGAGTCCGGCGGGCGTAGTGTCAATGTGCGCACGTGTTCTTACTCCGGCGCCGGCACGTGCGTCTTGCGTTCGGTCACCACGAGGTCGAGCGCGCCGTACATGTTTCTCGCGACGATAATACGTAATAATAATACGAATAATATGTAATAACATTACGATAAATCACAACGTGTTAAAATACGTCTAAAATAATTCCGAAATAAAATAATAACATTCAACCTTAGGTGACATAGCGTGCTATTGCTTTTGACATTCGTCTCGGCTTCGCCGCGATCGCGGTCGTGTTTCCGCTCATATATCTTGATTTCGATCACGAAACTGTCTCGGGGATCTTATTTGACGCCGACTGACTGGGATTCTCTCAGCGTTGCTTTCCAGTGAAAAATGATTGATCGAAGAAGATGTCGAATCGATGTCGTTTATCGGCGTTTATTTGGCGTTTTTTCTATCTTTATTTCTTACTGAGCAACAACGTTTACACGCCTCAGTATTGCGGCTGAGGTGAATGTCGGCCGCGTAGGCAGATGTAGGTTCAGTATAGAAAATATAGAAAAATATATATAAACGCGCGGTTAATATTGAGCTAATGTTCGATAATCGGTTGTTGAGAGCATGGTCTGCTTCGACACCAGCTTTCGGTCCTAATCGATTAGAGGTCGGTCGATCGTTGGAATAAATCGTTGATGGGTCCCTTTTCTTGCACCATCTACCATCAATACACGTATCGCAATGAGGGACGTCGACTGAAGGATTTAGGTCATGATTTACGCTCGGTAAAGATGTCCGATCCAGTTGATAAATGTTCTGATTGTTGAACATTCATGAAATGGGTGTTCCTCTTGATCCGTCTACCAGCCGTATGACGTATCATGTGAACTGTCTGTATGATAGACAGATATGCTCATCCGAAATCGTGCCTAATGAGTTTGAGTCGGCCTGAGATGCGGACCTGCATCACGAACGAGAATCGAGCGAACCCCATTCGCGATCGATTCCCTCGATCTTTCGTCTTCTTTCATTTCGGATTTAACTTTTGCTCGGAGTTAGCTCGTGCCCGACTTGTCGACTCCAAGTATAATTCTCGCGCGTGATGAAATGGGGTATTCGATCGTTCCGAAATTCGGGAGTACCGTCAAACTATCGCGCGGTTTTACTGTTGTACGGTTTAAAATATTGCGCGATTTTACTTTTGTGCGATTTAAACAAATTAAAAAAGTATATTGTCATAGATAAAGACTTTTACATAAGTCTTATAAAAATTTTTATTGAAAAATAGTTTTCTTTTTAATTTATAAAATTATTCCATATTTATATATCTGTACATTTTATTATTTTACACATCGAATATAAAATTTGATGAGTATAATAATAAATTTATGAATATTAATTTATTTGACGCGCTGCTATAATTTGGACTTTGTATTTGTATGTTACAGACATTGCGACTTCAATATCGACAACTCTGTTGTTGCGCATCAGTGTCGGTGAGTAACAAAGAGCTTATTTTATTTTAAAGCAACGGATTTGTGTAGAGATTTATAGATGTAGATGTAGATAATTGTAGATGTAGATGGATTGTGGATAAATCCGTTGCCTTAACTCTCAGACGGCGGGGTAGTCGCGTGCATGGTGGACTCTGACAATGACATAATTTTAAATTATAAAAAAAATTCTTTTTGTGTTATATTCCCAGAGAAAATTTTACATTTTTTTATTTACTTTTTTTAACTTTTGTTAAAATAGATATACTATTTGTATATAAAGATTGAAAGAAAATGAAAAATATTTAAAAAATATATAATATTCCAATTTTATGCAAGACGTATGAAATATTTATTTCAATTATATATATTATGAATTTTATAAAATAGTTTTAAAGATACAGATATTTAATGACCCGCCGACAGAAGAGTTAATATGCATGCTGATATATTTTACATACACCGAAAAAAAATTTTCTCAGCTTAAGAATATTTCACTTATCTTTATAATATCTTTCTTTAAAATAAATGTCAAAATCCTCTTAGTTTAAGAGAGAAATTCTCTAAAGAGTAGAGTAGTCTCACAATCAGATATTTTTAGCATGTAAGAATATATACTGAATGCACTATTTTCTTACTATTATATTAATATTGAGATTATTAATCCCAGTTATAACAAAAAACAATTTTACAAATGGACATTTGCTATTTCTTAAAATTTTTACAAGTTAAATACAATATATATACAAGTATATATAATAGTTTTAACTTATAATTTATATATAAGATGTTTCAAAAAATATTACATAAAAAAAAAATTATTCTTATTTATTAAGAATATCTATTAAGAGGACTTATAAAGTATATTTAGAATATAATTTTTTCGGTGTATAAATACATGATTATGTTCGTTCCCTTTTACAACTTTTGACGACTGAATGACGGTACGCGTTCACAAAACAATTGAAATACCTATGATCCTAAACGAATATAAATCGTTTTATTTGCCAATGATAATAATTAACCGGAAGATGTTATTCTTCTTCCTCGATCTCTGACTCGTAGAAATCGAGTCAGAATGAATAGCCAGGAGCAACAAAAGGTAGGTCCAACTAGCTTGAAAATAGGTGGTCAATATTGGCCACAATGTGTAAAAAATATTAAAAATTAAAAATAATTAAAAACTTTATAACAAAAATGATTAGAAATTAAAAATTAAAAATCTAAAACCTTAATTATGAAAATGTAAAAAATGTACGAATTGGTCTTTCGTACGAAGTTGTATAAGATATATTAACAGTGCATTATATGTATAATATTACATGTATATTATGCATAATATTATATGTAAATCTATCGATTCTAAAATCTGTCGTCAAAAATCGACTGTAAATTACACAAGTTGAACGAACATAATACAATAATATGAAATTCATTGAGTCAACATATTCGATAAGAATTCAATTTCAATGTTTTCATTGTAAAATTATTCACAATGTAATAGTCATTTTTCATACCAGGAGATTATTAATATATTTGAGAAATTTTTATTTAAAAATTTTGTAGTCGCAAATATCGCAAAGATTTTTTAACATAATATTAAAGATTGCATAAGTAAAAGGGTCAAGATTCGATGTTAAGCCAACATTAATTAAATATTAGCTTCTTAATCGCGAAATTGTCGATCGCGCTTTTGATATTAATCGCACTTTTCATATTGTCGATCGTACAGGTGCTTCCGCAACATACGATCAGTAAATTGGGTTGCCTATCTGACGATCGGCAGGGGCATGTTTTACCTTTGTCTATCTTTGTCTGACTTTGTCTATCTTTTCGCGTCATTACATATTTTCTGTAAAAATGCATTTAAATTCCACATTAATTGAAAAAGAGACGATAAATTTATTAATAATTCTTTTGATCGCAATAAATTCTATGTTACAAATAAAATTAATTATATAATATATAATTTATAAATCAATTTTGTTATTATATAATTCTACTCATTTTAGTTTGACTCATTTAATTCATCTATTTGGTGCTTTTACAATTTTAACGGCAAGATTCGTTCGATGTTCACTAATTCGGAAAAAAGAAACTTTATTTTATATCCTATTTCTCGTTATATAATTTTATAAAATCTTTTAAAGATAAATATTAAATGTAGAAATGTTACTAACTTATGTCTATTCTTGTGTACGACACGCATTTTAAAAGTTATTTAAAATTATCATGTTAAGCAACTCATTTTGTATAATAAAATGTTCTATTTTTAAAACATCAAAGAAACCGATATGATATCATATCAAACATGAAGAACAAGTAAAATATCTTTAAAATATTACAAACAAAAAGCATATTTTACAATTTGCATTTCTTAATACTAGAATATTTTGTATATTCACGAGTGGCTTTCATGTTCTGATTTACCGATTGTTTTAAGAATTTAACACACACATAAAGATAAATACAAGATACATATATATAGATAAAAGAATACTTTATTAAATACAATAAAAATTTTATATAGTCAACATAATAAAATGAATTTAACAGTATAAAATTTTTCAAAAGTAAAAAGAATGATTTAATTCACAGTTTTATTTCTTTAAAAAATAGAACGCTTTCAAGGTTTTTTTTCATAATAATCTTTGTTTTTAAATATAATAACTTTTTAATTTAAATATAATAACTTTTTTTGTGTTCTTTCTTACATAAATTTATTTAATATAATATAATATAATAATATAATATAATAATATAATATAATAAATTTATATAATATAATCTTATTTAATATAATTTATTTTATTTAATATAATATTTAATATCACACATTTAGTTCAAGATTCAATATTTATATAATTCAATAATTAATATCATAATTTTTTTAAAAAGAGGATCTATTTTGTTCTATCTGCTCCTTCATCATGCACAAGTTTTTTTTCAGTTTATCGAGAAGAAAGTTTCCAACTGGAAACATTTATACATAGGCCAGGAGAAAGATTTATTAATGTACAAGAGGAAGATTATTTTAGCTGTTAATTTCATCTTAAGATTTGCCGATCCTTTCTCATTGCTTTTCTATTTATATTGGATATAATGCGAGATAACATTAACACAAACGACATCTTACACATCTACTTCTGCGGTAGTTATTTGGTAAAAAAACAGATATAAAATCTGAAGGGACAGATAGAACAAAATACAAGCTCTTTTTAAAGAATTATGATACCTATTAAATATTGAATTATATAAATATTGAATCTTGAACTATACAACATTAAGATAAGTTATAAGATCTATTTTTATATTAATCATTTTTCAATTCCATTTAGTTCATATAAAAGTATTAAAATAGAATTATCAAAAAATCAATAAATAAATTTATGTAAGATAAATTATAAGATCTGTTTTTATATTAATTATTTTTGCACAAACTTTTTTTCCAGTTTATTGAGAAGGAAGTTGGAAACTTTTCCGCATTTACTATGCAAATATTTTTTATATACAATATTCGAACTAAATTTATCTGCTAAAGCCTGTCGTATTATAGTCTGTTTCGTAAAAGTCACCGCCATCTCTTCCCATCTGAAAAAAAACATTCTGAATTAATTAAAAAAAAATTGCAATTATAAAAAAATTAATTTTTCAGAAAGAAATGTGTCTCTAATTATATTTTCTTGAATACAAAAAATAATAAATATTAAAACATATATTTTTCCATTTATTTTAGAATCTAATCTTTTTCCAATAATTACATATTTTTTTATAACTATCTTCTTGTTTGGTAAAACATTTATCACATAATAAACCAGATTGTTAAACATTAAGTGCTTGTGAATAAAGATTTCTGTATTTCTTATAATATATAAAAACGTATAAAAATGTTAAATGTTTGTCGTTTAAGAAAGATACAACTTATACATTTGTTCGAGATAAAAAGCGGAAATTATTAATTCTCTTACTCTATGAGAGAATATTTTTGTCTCCAAAATTGACACCACGTATCCGCCGTACCAATATTATCAGAATATATAGAACAAAAAGATAATTCAGTTGCAGCCATGGCCAGAACATGTACCGGCTTATCACATAAATTTTCATCTAACATAGATATATCGAGCTATAACATAAGAAAGAGGGACCGTTTATTTATTTGTGCGTATAACTAACTACAATAAAAATTGAATCGTATATTGTATGATTTATATGTACTATTTATATATTTATATATATATATATATATATATATATATATATATATATATATCTGTTTTTTACCAAATAACTACCGCAGAAGTAGATGTGTAAGATGTTGTTTGTGTTAATATTATATGTATTATCTCGTATTACATCCAATATATAATAGAAAATCAATGAGAAAGGATCAGCAAATCTTAAGTTGAAATCAACAGCTAAAATAATTTTCCTCTCGTACATTAATAAATCTTCCTCCTGGCCTATGTATACATCCTTCGCCATTTCCACTATCGTAGTCGCCTAAAAAGATGAAAAATGTATAACACACTTATATTAAAACTATATCAGTCAAATTATTTAATATTGTAATAGAAAAATTCTCTTTTCTTTGGATAATAAATTTTATTACCGATGGTATTTTATGTCTAGTTATTTCTTGCTTAAGAGTTATCCAGAGGCACGCTAAAGCCATTAACTGTATATTATTCGTGTCTACCAAAATTCTATCAATAGCAATGTCAAATAACTTAACAGTTTGATAGATAATATTTGACGAGTACTGAAGATGTACCTAAAAAGTGTCACAATCATTAGACATAAAAAACAGAGTTTAGTATAATTTAAATCTGTTTTATCTTAATCGACGTGATAAAAAAATATCTCATATTAATTGTCATTGTGTTTTATTGCTGATAAGTATAAAAAAATTATTTTTGTTTATTAAATATCACTTTCTTGATTTATATCACTTGTATAAACCGTTAAATATTAAGATTGCTGATTAAGCTACATTATACTTACTCCAAGACGAATCAAATATCCTACAATGATTCTTCTTTGATCTGCGTTTACATTTTGCTTTAGAAAATGAAAAGACAATTTGGGAGTATTGGCATCCCTTTTACGTTCTATACGTGGCACTTCTTCCAAATAATCATATCCGTACGGATGAATATTTTCAAAATCTTCTTTTTTATTTGATAATCTATCATCATAATGAGTCACGTCACGTTTTAAGTAACGTACCTTTTCAAGAAACATTTTTTTAAATGCAATATTGAGCAAGTGATTAAAATAAATATAAATAATATCGATGCATATCATTTCATTACCTTTGTTGGAGTTATAGCTGGGAGCAAAAGGTCATCTAAAGGTGTTATGGAAGTTGTAGAACTGACTTCAAATCCAATGTTTAAATAATCATTTTGCTCATCATTTTCAGCAATATTGTTTGTGCTAAAAAAATGTTTGTAATATTTTAAAAATAAAGCAAAGCAATTTTCCAACGTTTCAATTATTCTATAATTATTTAACATGTAAATGTTTTTTGATATGGAAATAATTATATAATAATGATTTTGTGATAATAATATTATGATAATAATATGCTAATATATGATAATAATTAATTAATAATTAAAAATTCGATACAATTCTAATAATAGATCAATCTTTATTTATTATTAATGAATAGATATCTATTTTATTTCCATTAATTTCCTTTTTTCTAGCTTACCTTGTATTAATATCAACTCGTGCATTTAATAAATTATTATCTTGCAAAATGGGCACAACTTCATTTGGTAAATGCTTGATTACAGAAAATATCGACTTCTTGATATTTTCATTTTGCTTAATCGTTGGATCTATCTCAGATTGAAGATTTGATGATTTTTTAGGCAGAACTTTGATATGTTCAGCACTCTTTCGTAGCTTAATTTTAGTATGGACTTTATCTACATTCGGATATTTGGCTGCCAAGTTTTTAGGCACGGTACCAGCTAAAAGAATTGCACGACTAAGAAAATTTTCCAATAAATTCTTTCGAGTATTTATAAATCTACTTTCGAACCAAGATCTGAAGAGAATACAATTGATTAATACATTAGCAATAAATATTTTCAAAATACTAACTGTATGGCTTTCTCATCATGTCTTCCCACATCTCAATACTTGTAAATGTTCGCTTTTTAACCTTAGCTGAAAGATGTCTAGTTTTTCGAATATGCGCATGTTGTGATACTGTTCCGGCATGTGCATCTTGCGACGAAGTTTTTCTGTTTTCAGACTGAGATCTAGATAGAAAACAAATAAATGTAACATCTCTGTTAATGTTTCTTAATTAATATTTGTGTATTAATGTTAAATCAACAATTTAATATAAAATACAAAACAAGAAAAAACATGATTTAATTACAGATTATTTGATAGATTCGTTATTTCTCTTTATTACATATAAAATTATTTTAAAAAAATTTAAACACACATTTTTCATTTTTTAAACAAAATATATGATATTTATTTTTATTGTTTTTAACTAAAAACAGATTGAATTAATAAATGATATTAATATCGGAGATTAAAATGTTTCTAATGTTATAAGAAAAAAACGTTTTTATATGTTATAATAAAAATATTCGTCAATTTTTATAATTTGTTATAAAATAAAATTTGAATAATTTATTTTACATAATAAATATAATATTTTTACTGTTTTGTAATAATTTCATATATTCTCTATTTTGTTTTTTTCCAAATAAAATAATAAATAATCATTTTTAAAAATCATATTTTATAGATTTATATAAAAAATTTACTTGTATACATAAAATACCTTTGAAATTTATTGTTTATTTTATCTTTCTTATCTGAAGAAACACTGTTTCGGCAATTGCTTGAAGAACGTGCTCTACAAAAAAAATAAACTTTCTTTTACAAGATACACAAACTAGCTTAGCAAAATTTTATAATTTGATTAGAGGTCATCAGTCTATTTACAAACTGATTTTTTTATAATATTTATATATAAATAATTTATAATATATTTATCAATTTTAATAAACTCTTTCTTTTCCTCCCTCTTAAAAATACAAATTGTTTGTAAAAATAAAAGAAAGATTATGTTCCTTACCTGCATAAAACGGTCTTATCTAATGTGTCTTTTCGCACGCGTGAGCGTGATCTGAAATGTTCTTCATCATCGTAATGAATTTTAAATTTAGTTTTATTCAGAAAAGATTTTTGCACTTGGATTATAGGATTTGGCAAATAATTTAACCATAATCCTTTGTTGCTTTTACAGCTGTTCTTATCTTTGATAAGATTGTTATTTTTTTGTACTTCCACATTTTCTTTATTTATAGACACAAAGTCTTTTTTCTTGCGATATTGAGACCAGGGAATATTTAAGGACATAATCTGATTATTTAAATATATTTATATTGAGACCAGGGAATATTTAAGGACATAATCTGATTATTTAAATATATTTATATTATATATATATATATATATATATATGTGTGTGTGTGTGTGTGTGTGTGTGTGTGTGTGTGTGTGTGTGTGTGTGTTTTGTATATTTATGGCAAACACACGCACACACGCATCCACATTTTCACCTACACATAAATATATATAATATAATTAAATAATAATTTAATTCGCCCATGAAAATTAATAAGGAAGATAGCAATTAACGTTCGAATTTATTCTTTACAGGTATCGTGATAATTTTAAGACTTGATAAGGACCTAAACCGAAAGTCGAAACGTTGTTGTACATCGAATACCGAATAAAATCTTACAAGCATATTTGCCAGTTTGGTCGATTAATTGCTATCTTCCTTATAATTAAATACTTCAATTATATAAAATAAAAAAATTATTACACAGATTATATTCACAAAACTTTGCTTTCAATAAATAAGATGTTTGATGATTTTAATTTAACTAACACGCGCTTTTATTCCTCCGGAGTTCTGAAAGCAACTGCCAGGTAAATTCCTCGGCCTGCGTGTTTTTGCACGACATCTATTCGTCCTACCGTATATAAATCAACATACTATAAAAACAAAATCGCAAACATGTAAACATAATATGACAAATTCAAAATCAAAAATATAATCTGCACACTATTTATTATCTTTAAATTATTATATCAAAACTGAAAATATTAAAAATAGATATAAAATAATATTTTAATGCAATTTCATGTTTGTGATTATACTTATCTAATATATACTTATTATCTTACGATTAATTATTTACATTCCGTCTGTTATTGAATGTCGTCCATATATTAGAATCGGCGAGTATAATAAAATGCTGTATATATTAATAAATGATTAGAAGATTTATTATATCTTATTAAACAAGACATGCCGTACGTAACAGCATGTATTCTCTATTTATTTTTTCTCTTTCTGTGATTTATCAATTTTTTTATCTTGTAGTTGATTGATTTTTTTAATTTGTAGTTGACTGTTTTTTTTAACTTGTAATTGATTATTTTTTTTAACTTAACCTGCTTGAAACAACTTTTATTATAAATAATGCGTTCCGTAATGTAGACGAAGCAGCTGACGAATGAAGCGATGATCATGAGAAACAACAATGGCATTATATCACCCATCTCGACCGATTTCCACCACGATGCCGACTACAATCGAACGCATTAGATCAAAAATACAAATGTTTAATATATCGAGCCACTTGTTACAAATTTAATTAATATAATGCATTACTATTATATTCAGTGTCGGTTTTAGCATGACTGGCGCCCCGGGCAAAAATGATCGTGGCGATCTACTTAAGGGCACAAATATCAATTAATAATTTTCGGTAATTATTATGATCGCACATATGAAAATTCGGGGGCACAGGCAGCGCCCCTAAAAATTTGGTGCCCCAGGCGGTCGCCCGACCCAAACGCCGGCACTGTATATATCTGATTTTTATTCCATTTATGTAATTAAATCTATCGATGTCTAAAAGTTTATTATTGTATTTGTAGAACAATATAATATTCTAAATTATTAAATTGTTGAAAGAAAGAAAATTTTTTTATATAAAGTCAGTTTTAATTTGTAAAATATGTAGAATGTAAAAATAGAGTTTAATAAAAGAAAAAAAATTACAGAAATTCAAGATATTATTGACAAAATTAGAATATTGACAATATTTATTTGGTTATTTGATATTAAAAGTAAATTATTGTCAGAGTGAAGAAAAATAACAAATTATTTTTAGGTGAAAGTGAATAAGCAATTTGATCTACAATTTATTGCGAATAATGTAGGATGTAGCATGGGCATGAACCGGTTGGTTCATGTCCGTGCTACAAACTGTTTTATCATCACCGAAAATGAATGTGGACTATGTAGTTCCAGACGGCCGTAAAATGGTTGTATGCGGCGCTAGTGCATAACGTGGAAAAAAAATTATACGAAAAATGGCACCGTGGCCCGCGGTTCATGGTGCATATCAGGCTTTTTCGCCGATAATAAGATGTAAAATTACATTGCATTTTTCATTTTAATGTGAACATTTATACAAAGGAAACCGATCAATGATATGCATATATTATTTCCGTTAAGAAAATCTATCCGCTCGATCTATCTGCACTAATTGCACCTTATGCATTTGAAATGAAATAGATACGTATTTAGATCGGAGAGAGGAAGAGGCAAGATGCAAAGCAAAGAAATTGGTTAGAACGAACAAAATATATATCGATGCGTCCATCGACGCATTTTCTTTTTCTCTCTCAGATGCGCAATTGAAGATATTTTTGTTATACGGTAAGCTTAAATTTGTTACATTATATTTTTAATTCTTTACCCTTTGTAATTAATCTAAGCTAATCGCGATGTTTAAATCACGTTGATAAAATAGAATAAGTTTCTTTTTTTTTATTTGATCCACGATTATATGATACATTTATGTATGGTTACAATCGATATAGCGAGTAAATATTTCATAAGATTACGCATCGCTGATAAATTGCTAAAGTATGTCGATTTGATACAGGGATGACGTTTCTGATATAATTATAAATACAGTTGCAGTTTATTTGAAATAAATGTAGATAGACATTGAATATAATTAACGTGTCTTTTATGTGGAAAATTTTGGAAAACTCTGATATATTGTTTTTATTGACTGATATAAATCAGGATTTTTTAGAGAAATTATATGAGACTGACATAATTTGATCTCTTCTGATTGGTATAATACAATTTTTATTTATATAAAACTGTTGCAAGCAAAAATTTAATTATTTTGCACGACTGTCCAATCAGCATAATTTTCATTTACCACACAAAGATATATAAATATTGGAAAATATAGAATTATTTATTCTCATGCAACTGATATAAGTTTAGAACTACTTACAGTATTATTTGGTCTGCTAATTTGTTTTCAATAATATTGATGACGTAGAAAAATATTAATATTGAATCATTTTTGGATATATTCATATTATATACTTCTTTTTCAGGTTGATTATAAATCTTGATTAAACACATACAATCGAAATATGGATTCAAAGGAACACGAGATATCCAAAGTGGAGTGTTCCACACGCATTGAGAAAAATGAACCTTCATTTAAGTTAAACGAGCCTGTTAACACAGGGCTAAATATAAGTTCAACAACAACAAATAACTTTAACTTTAGCGACGAAGATAGTTTATCTTTTGTAGTGCTAGGTAAAGATTCTGTAGATGCAGCTCAAGCTTCTGTATTAGCATCGTATGTTGACATTCAGCAGAAAAGCATGTCAGTTGTATGTATATTATTATCTTACTTTATTTAATTTTATATTATTGTATTTAAGCTTTTTTTTATATAGAAAATAATAATATATATTTTTTGCAGGATTATGCCTCGATGGTTTTGTCACTGAGCACAGATGAGATGCAAAAGAAATTGACTGATATGTTGCAAGAAAATATGAAATTAAAAGAAACCTTAAAACAAAATACTTCATCCATGAAAGAACAATTTAATACCTTAGTAATGTGGCAAGAGGAAGTGATGAAGGTTCATGAGACTCATAAAAAAAAGTTTGCGGAAACTACAGAGCTTGTTAATCACCTTAAGAAGGAAAATGCTGAATTAAAATCTAAACTGTCACATTTGCAATATAATGAAAGTTTAGGATTTGAGGTATATAAATAGAAACATGTTATATAGAAATGTATTACATAAAATATCTTAATTTTGTAAATTTTTTTCCAGACAATTGGCACAATTCCTCAATCTGATGTCACTGATGTTTGTACTATTCAAACAGAACTTGAACAAATTACACCAAAACTGAAGACTGCAATATCCAAAATGGATCTTGAACAATGCAAACATTACATAACATGTATAATATCTGAAAAGTTTGCTGAGAAAGCGCTGGAAGATAAACTAGAAGAAGTAAGGGAAAAAGAAGTACAAAAAGAATTAGAATCAGCAATGAAATCATTAAGTTGTGCTGATAGTGAAACTTCTGTAAAAATGGTAGAAATACAGAAATGTTTAGAAGCAAAAGATAAAGAAATCAATCATTTGAAAAAATCCATTGCTTTACTCGAAGAGAAGCTGCAATGTGTATGTATCTATTATGTTTGCTAAAAATATTTTTAGGTGACTGAATTGCAGAATAAAGCCTATAGATAATTTTACTTTTATATTTTGTAGGCTCTTACTCCCATTCAATTACACGAAATATCGAAATCGTCGTCCAGTCTAAGTCGTCAGAAATTTATGCAAAATATAAAACAATATAATGATATATTACAAGAGTTAACTGAATGTTACATACACCAAATAGAACGCTTTACTACCATAGAAAAAAGTTTAAAAGAGATTACAGACGTACTTATAACACTTGAAATAACGATCGATGATAATTCGAAAATGCAGTTTTATCAATATAAAGAGAAATTATGTAATTGCTGCAAACAGTTAGCTGATGAACAAGTGAAAATTATTTCAGACAGGCAGACTCTGATTAAATCGCAAAATCAATTTCAGAAAATATTCTCAGATTACAATTCTATTTTATATGAACTAGAAATAACGATCGATGAAAATGCGAAATTGAATGTTCTAAAAGATAATACCGCTCGCGAAAACTTGCAGAAATTAGAAGAATTAGAACAGATTGAGTGGGAGAAACAATTGGTTGAAGAGGAAAAAAAAATTTTGAATCAAGAGAAAGATAATCTGGAAGAGGAAAAAAAATCACTTGAAAGTCAGAAAAAAAGCTTGGATATAGAACGCGTATCGTTGAGTAACGAAAAAAAATTTGTGATGCTAGAGAAAATCAGTTTAAATGAAGAGAAAATGTCACTCGATCATCAAAGTCAATTTTTTGAAAATTTTGAGAAAACTTTGCAAAAAGAGAAAAAACTTTTACAAGTTCGCTGCGACGAGCTGCTAGACAAGACAAATAATCTGGAACAGGAAATTAATAAGAAAAACATTGAATTTAAAGAAGTAATGGAACAATTTGCACAAAGTGTGAGTAAATTTTTTTATTTTGAACTGATTTATGTAAAGACTAATGCAAATTGAAGTAAAATGTAAAACATATATATTAGAAAAAATTAAAAATATATAAATTATTATTATATTATTTTTATAATATTATCTTCATTTTTAGATGGAAGAGATTAGTCTATTAAGATCACAACTAATGCTCTACGAAGAAGATTTCCAATGCGAAAAAAGACTTAAGGAATCTTTGCTCGAAGAAAAAAGTAAATTGGACATGGAATTGCAAAAGCAAATAGAATTCAACAAACAATTACATTCAGTAAGTGGCTTTGAATTTTGTGTGCTGTAATATACTTATCTAAATAGAAATTGACTTGACCGTTTCCTATTTTTGATTATCATTAGGATAGTGACAAATGCAATGGACGCACGAGAGATAGCAATGCCACTGCACGAGTAAAGCTGTCAAATTATCGGAATTATCCAATTTTTCGCTTATTTCCAAAGAAGCAATGATTAATTAATATTTTTATCTAAATTTTTAAACTTCTTTTCTCTGAAATTGGCTCTTCTCTTATTTATGTAGTAAACATTTAGATTTTTTTCTCTATTGTAGTATTTTGTTATAATTCTACAATTGTACGTAATGCTCACGTACAGTTGGCATTGCTGAGTGTTCTTTTAATGTTGGATTCTTCTCTTTTGGGTATTTCTAATGACATGACACTATGTTCTAAATTAATATCTAGAAAATCTCTGTAGCTTATGATATTTATTGTTCAAAACAATTAGAAGATCATTCTACATACAATTTAGCAGAGATTTTGAATATCTTTACTAGTTTATATATTAATGTTCAGTAAGAACCATGTAAAAATTGAGTTTTAGTTTGTTTTAGATTATTATATAAATAATATAAATATATTAGAAGTAATATTTGAGTCCATTTATAGTTTAAAAAAATGATCTCTTGTTGTTTTAAAGAGCTATCAAGTTGAGCCATAACACAGGAATGATCCAGAATTGAGTTTAGCAATAGTTTCTGAAATCTAATTCAAATCTAATGTGTGTATGCTTTGTACTTGTTAATAAATTATAATATGCATATATAAAGCATATACTGATTGGAAACGTTCAGATTAGATTCAATAGAATTATTAATTTTCTTGTTTCATTCTTAGAACATATATAACATAGATATGTTATAGTTATTTATTGTCTTTAAAAATGTACAAGCATACATTGTATGTTATACAAATCTATCAAAATGGTTATTTGTCACAGTTCTATTTTCTTTTTTTTTTTAATTATTTTCTAAGGGTTGGTTTAACTTATTCCTTGTATGATTGTAATTGTAAACACTAGGATAAAACAATTGCATTAGGATATTTAGATTAATTTATTTTAACTTAATTACAGAACAGTGCTATGACAATCTGTCCAAAATGTGCAAAGCCATATGAGGGTTTATCAGCTTTGATGAAGCATATTGAGCAATGCCTAGATTAACTGAAATAGTAACTGAAAAACATAAATTGCACTAATACAGTTCTTTTGAATAACGCCGGCGTCAAACAAGGATACGCAAGATACTTTTTCGTGCGAGTTTGGAAAACTTGATGAACAAATTTCTTTCGACTGTTATTTATGGGAATATATGTTTGTGCTGTGTTATATGTATACTATTTGCATACTTAAAAAGACTTTGATTTAAAATGTTAGATTATAGATAATTTTAAACCGAAATGAAATATGTAGTATTTGACAGATTTAATATTAATTAGAGCAACGATAAAACGTAATATGCGTTTTAAATTTTCAGTTCAGTGTCTATGTTACTGAACGCATATAACATAGATTTAAAATAATACATTTTTTAAATATATTTTAAAAATATTAATTGTAATTTATAGTAGGAATAAGTTTTAAAATTATATAACTATTGCTATATTTTTTTATTTTTTTTGTTATTTATGTTACTTTAATTATTTTAGTTTGTTTTAATACATAATGCAATACATTTGAAGACTGTACTGAAGAAAGATTTGTAAGTTTTTTTTTTTATATAACGGACAGTTATTATTAAAAAAATAATATTCAAATTTTATATTAGAACATGTGTGTTGAATGCTACATTATATTATCAATAATTGTATACATTGTAGTATCTGCACACAACCGCTAGTTACCTCATGTATAGTATTGTAATAGTATTGTAAATATACTATACTAAATAAAAAAATATAATTTTAGAAGAAAGAGTTGTCCAATGGGAATAAATTCTTAGTCCGAACAAAATATATAAAAAATCTAATTATGTTGCGTAAATCTATGCGAAAAATAATTATGTCAAACAACTAATGGCGGAAATATATACATATACTCGGATACATATATACTATAAGTGTTACAAATATATATAAAAAAAAATTCTGTCCTATTTGTCTCTACGCGGGTCTGAAGAACGCGTGATAACAAAGACTTAATAATGCACCTTTCTCAAAGATCATTGTGGCCCCGCTCGAAGCGAAGGAAAAAAATAATGCCTGACCTTGACTGAAGAAACCGCGGTCAACGATTCTTCCCCGTGCGAAGAAAGACTTATGTCTTCACCAGCGCGCCATTCCTCCACCTTTTCGCAAATCAGCCGAGACGGAGGGACACGTCGACGACGACGACCCTGCTCAAGGTGGGCCGGTTCGTCCGTCCTTAAAAATTACAGCTTTACGATCGTCCGTTTGATGCCCTCGCGGGGATGCCCCCATGTGATTCAGGTATGTGAAACACGAGAATCCGGAGCTAGTTAATAATCGTAGGGATGACTGTAAAAGATGAGTGAAATAGAGAGAGAGAGAGAGAGAGAGAGAGAGATCAATCGCGAGAAATAAATTTTTATCAATTTTATATTTAATTAGAAAAAGAAGAAAGAACATAGAAAAATGAGAAAAAACCAGATGTTTTATTTATACTTTCAAAAGCATAATAATTTAGTCTTACACAAGCTTCCATCTATTTTATTTCGATAAGTTTAAATTTTTGCTGGGCAAAAAAATACGAGTCTGAATCAGATGCTAATTACAAAGTTAATTAATGATCAGAGTCCGGGGAACCACCTCGTCTTAATGGACCGATGCATTAATAGATACATGTTAATGGGTAGAAGATACACTTGTCTCAAAACATCTAATTTGCATTCCCTCGGTGGTGGAAGCTGCAACGAGTTCGTTAATTGAAATGATGAGCGGAAATGCAGATGATAATGACAGTCATCATTTAATGGGACAACATGAAAAAGATTCAATAATATCTCGAAATTGTAAAATTTTCCTTATGGGACCAGTTGATTAAGATTTAATTGAAAATTTTTTAAGCATATCTCTCTGTATCACTTATGAAACATACAAAAAAAGTATCGATAAGAATGTATAAGATAAGAAGAATGTAAAATCTGTAAACTTTTCAATAAATCAAAATAACAGAGAAAAGGAAATTTTATATATATTTTATTTATTTTTATTACAACAAGAAATCTATTTTAATTTCGTTATTAAAACAATTGAAGATGTGAAAAATTTGTGATTTTTAGAACAAAAATTATTATCCTTGTTATTATTATTATATATATAACTATAGTAAATTTTTCCTCTGTTATAAAATATTGATAAATTCCTCTGTTATAAAGTATTGATGATAAACCTATCGTATCATTATTCATCTTGTCGTATAGAGGAGAAAATGTTTGAATACTTAATTTATTTTAATCTGCATGAATCTTTAATCGTTCTCAAATGCAAAACGTGCAATGAACAATTAATGCGATACAAATATATCTAATCAAGATATTCCTGAAATATTTGCTACGCATATTGCGTGCAATTCCTTGTCTCGAAGACGGTTTTCTTATAACTTTATGCATTTTGATAATTCTGCATATTCACTTTAAAATGCCATTGTCTCATTCATCTATCTCGATCAAATTTTCGATTTAACGCAACATACTCGATCGGATACGTCATCGCCTGTAAAAATATATATATATATATATATATATATATATACACAAACAAGAAAATATACATTTTATAGCTTTATAAAAATTGCATAATATTAAGATGGTAATGCAATTCTTAATTTAACGACCGATGTTTCATGAATCGTTCCTGAAAGGTATAAAATGATAGTCGGACAAAAATCAACTTTCACTTAAATAGAACATAAAACATCGCAAAAAATTCTAGGTCACGGACACATTATCAGAGATTATTAATATTGTTACAAAAATAATCTATATATTTAAAAATGTCTATTTAAAACCTAAGTATAGTTGCTTTAAATTTGAATTTTATATTAGACATCTTTAATTGTTAATTTCAATAAAAAACAATATTGTAAATACTTTTTTATTTAGCCGTGTTTTTTATATATTATAGAGAGATGTTACATATATCATTCAGCAATAGCTTTTTTGCAAATGATTTAATTGCATACTGGTTCCAATATATTTATGACTTATTTAGTATGATTTTATAAATACCAAAATTTTTTTAAATATGTAAGATTTTTTATTGAAACAAATGGCAATAGAAGACACATAATATGATTAAATAAAACGTATGAGATAACTGTTGGATAATAATAACAATAATTAATAACGTTTCAACAACTCGCGTTCCTAATTCACAGCAGAAGAAATTAGTCTTTCCTTTTTGGGATTCTTGGATATTTTTTGCTCGGCGCATAGAATTCTAAGAATGATCTTCGTGTCATCTGTCATTATCATCCCCCTAAGTTAAATGACCGTTGAAAAACACAATCTAAAGTGCAATTCTAGTGGCAACACAAAAGCCTTCCCAGAATCTCTTTTAACGAAACAATACTGAGAAGTATCGTTAGTCACGATTAGATAGATGCTAAATGTATGTAAATTTCTCATTTTCCTTGTACAAATCGAGTACGTAATACGCATAATTAATTATTCGTCAAAATTGTGAGTGATCTAAGAAAATTATACCTTAAAAAATATCGTTTAAAATTATCTCTGATTTATATGTTTACTTGTTTGGTCTCGCAAAAATAGATTTCTCTCTTTTTTCGATCTTCCTAAATTGTAAAATATTTCTTTATGACGGTATTTTGCAAATGAAAAACGCGACGAAATAGCTTCGTTTTGGTGAAAATAAAGTCAATGGGATTTACGTGGATTCGTTTCAATAAACGCGCCGCGGTGAAGCTTATGTGCATCTGCTTCGAATTTTACGAAGATAACGTCCTCGACACCTCACGTCATGAAATCCCAGGATCCGAAATCACACCGGCATTTCCATTTGCGGTCTTTCTGCCACAACTTACATACCCTACACGTACATCTCTTCGTTAGGTTCGCCTTTTTTTCTCGCTTGCTCTAGCACACAAACGCTCAACCTGCGAAACCGCAGGCAGCCGATGACACACGTGCAAAGACGCACGTGTGGATGCGTGCGTCTCGAAAACGCGCCGGGATGACCGCGTATATAAGACTCGCTCCACTCGAAATGGAATCAGTCCTCGATATGTTGCGACCTATGCATTTCGTAAGTGATTTTATATTATTCTTTTTATATTATCCTTGACGTTGATAAAACGAGATTTATACCCTTCGTGGGCTGTTTCTATTTCTTTCATGTTGTCGCGAGGAAAGGGTCTTATCAACTTGTCCGATTAGCATAATTCACGTCGCGAGAGCAATTACTCCAATTATCGTTCGGAATAAATTATCTCTGATATAATTGAATAGTCAAGATCATAAATATCGTGATAGATTATTATCGATAAATTAAATGACATTAAATTTAAATTAAAGAGACGATAAATTAATATAACATACATTCTGCAAAAAATACTGCGATTGATGTCAAAATACATTAATTTGATGTTGAAACTTTTAATACACATATTATAAACATATTATTTATTATAATTCGGAGGAATAATTTTATACATATAAAATTCGTTCAAATACATTATGTCATGATAAATCACTTATTCATTATTCTTAGGATTTACATCTAATTGTAAGACAACGATTAATTAATAGACTTCAATAGACTAACAATTTTTCAAATATATTCTCAACAGATAAAATTCGTAAAATCTTATTGCATGATATTACAAAAAATAATGCAAATCCGCGAAGCTTTTTGTATCTTCGAATTATAACTGTATATTATAGATTATGAGTTCGCTTAACTTAAACGAATTTAAAGTCGCATAAAGAGATTTTCTGAATAAATCAGTTATCGAAAGATAATATTAAGGAATTTTACATCTGATTCTAGATATTTCTTTTCGCGGCGTTCGCTTTTCTCGCGTTCACCACCGCCGCGGAAAACGAGGAGGGTCCGTTAAACGTTCAGAGTGAGATTGAACCACAGCCGGATGCGAATGCCAATGCCAATGATTTGGAAGCAGAAGCATCATATGGGTAAGTTTGAATATAAATCGTTAAGTTCTACGATAAATCTCGATATATCTTTGCACAATAAATTCGTCGAGTTTAATAACAATCTGATGTGGAAATATATGTATGAAATGAATTAAAAGATAGATGTACATATAATTATGTATTCGTCTTTCCAATGCTCTGTCTAAATTTTTTTTAAATGCTCTAAACTTGTGCCAAATTTGTGTTAAAAATGAGATTACATTAAATTCGCGATTAATCAATTTTACATCAAGTAAAATTAATCATCAAATAAAATTAAAATGTCTTACAAGGAAAACAAGGTATTATAGTATTTATAATATAATCATTATGCAAATCTCATCTCATCTCATTTTTTCAATATAAATTATATACACATATATATATATATATATATACATATATATATATATATATATATATATATACATATTAAAAAAACGTAACTATTGCGAATGTGAGTGAAAAAACTTGTATGCTAATTCTCGACAGTAAGAGTTTTGCACGTTTGACACCTTTATAATAATAGAATCTTGCAATGTAATTTATAAAGAGATTCTCTATTGTAATTATAATACACATTAAATAATGATCACGTATTCTGTCGCAATCGAATTTCTCAACTATTTTTATGCGAAATCACCTTTTTAAGCGAACTTTGTATGCGAAGTTTGTTTACACAGCACGACTTGTCTGTAAAAACTTTATATAGCATAGAGATGAGAAACATTTAAAAGAGATTATACTTTTGTGTATATCTTCATTCGCATTCACGACCCTGTCTCTTGGCTATGCAGGCTTCTCGTCCATCGTATAATTTCGTCAACATGCATACTCTAACTACTTACGAGCATAAATGACACATTCCGATGCGTAAATAGCGCTAAAGCGAGTTGCAACGATCAATTTGCAATCATTTTACATACTAATATATATCTCATCGGTTTTTACAAGTGGCATTTCGAATAAATGTCGAAACTAATCCTGTGTATCCTGCGTCATGTATAATTTATCTTATAAATGAAAAGCGAAAAGACGTTATAAACATATAACTACTAAAAAAAGAAATTATATTAATATTAAAATAAAAACTTACATCTACACAAATTTGTATTAAGTTAAGCTAACAAATAATATTTTAAGTAAATGTTAATATTTATATTATTAAGAAAAATCATGCAATTGATATTTTTGAGATTATTTTACATGTTACATGTTTCTAAAAGTTTCAATTTTTAAATTTAATTTTATTTAGAAAATTGTCAATATTCTTTATTTGTATTTCTAACATTCTGTGAATATAATGATAGTAGAATTAAAAAAAGTAGAATATAACCAGGAAAAAAAATGTTTGCTATTATTTTTAAAAGTTGCATATGTAATTATAGTTGTAATCTTATTACGCGCAATATAAGTGACATCTTTCATAATTCATGATATATCTTTTTAATTTATAATAAGACAAATAAAAAATTACTTACATATACTTACTTTATAAAACGTTTATCGTGCCTTAAAAATAATAAAATTAAATAGTTTGCATAATATTTCAAATGATCAAACATCTCGTATTAATTGAATGATTTATAAACAATTCCAGATATGGACGACCATGGAGATACGGTGGCTGGGGGGGATATGGCAGAGGATACGGTGGATGGGGAGGATATGGCAGAGGATATGGTGGTTGGGGAGGCTGGAGAGGAGGCTGGGGTGGCCGAGACTATTGGGGTGGAAGAGGTTGGGGAGGCGGCTGGACTGGATACTGGGGTTGATTTTGTCCCTCGCTGTGTTCTATCTGTGTGATATTTTATCACCATCAATGTATTCTTTGGTTCTTTGCATTAATATTCGGCTTCTTTAAAATACAATAGCTATTCGTTCTAGAAGTATTCCATCAAAGTCTTCATCGTAAAAGAATAAACGATATGTGAAAATAAAATGATATGAAAAAGATATTTTGTCCCATTTAATCATATGTTTAAAGCAAAAAATTCTGTTCTGTATACTTAATATATACGATTAATTTTATTTTTTATTCTATAAAGTTTAAATTGTACACAGATTTCTTTATTGTCTATATCTTATATAAAACTTCAATTTTTGCGTTTAAATTTTGTATTTTATCTAAATGTAAAATTTGAATAAAAATTTATATATTAATTTTCTTCCTATTTGTGCTACATTTATTTAACTATCATCTCGTTACATTTGTGTGTACATATTTATTATATTTAGTAACAGAACAAAATTTTTCGAAAAAATTCTAAACATTCTTTAGATTCTTCAAAGGTTTTAAATGCTCTGGAAATGCTTATAGCGACTCTGAAAAATATATTTAACATTAATTAATTATAACTAGACAGATTTCTTCTAAAAAAATTGCTGTTCATATTTTACATAAAAATGTCATTAGAAGAATATGAAAAATTAAGAATAATTTTTGAAAATTTACAAATTTTCTAGCAAAAAATATCCTATGTTTATATAAAAACTTATGTATCTATGAAAATGTAGATAAGTAGGTAGTGGTATTTCGAAGAAGAAAACGCAGAATGTAAAAAACTGTAATTATTATTAATCGTAATAATATGATTATTGACAATGACGCGACTATGTGCACATTAAAACACCTTATCTGTATCTTACAATATCAGCTTTCTTACACTATATACAATAACTAAATATCATATTACTCATTTGTTGCATTATAATAAAACTATCTATATTTATATGTATATATATGTTCATATTTATATATTTATATTTTTTTATATATATATAATATTAAATTCATCGTTATTTGTTATTAGAGTTATTGTTATTTCCATATATATATACGTATGTATATGTATATATATACATATATGTATATATATGTGTGCATGCATGTAAGAAACGATTAAAAATTAACCAAATATTTATTCTTTATTTCTGTACAATATAGGCTCTTAAAACTCTGCTTATCACTGAAAAAATGTACAATGCGATGTATGCAAGGTATGAAGGTATGTAAAATTCTTTCGTTCGCGCGAAACGTTTAACCGGTTCGGCGCGAGTGTCGATTCGTTAATCAATCTATCGATCGTGATTGATCAATGATCGAGTTATAATACGCTCCGAGGAACCGCACGGAAAAATTTCGTTTGCGCGATCGATGAGAATTTTAAGAGCGGCGGCGAGTGCGCAAATCGCCGACACGTTAAACAATACTTCATTTGATTTGATTTTTTTGCGCAGAATAACAAGAAAATAACGAGTTATGACAATAAAGAATTGGGACGAAACGGTATCGCCAAGCTATCTCTTCCTCTCACTCTTTCTTTCGCTCTAACATATATATATATCTATATATATATATATATATACGATGCACTCTCTCGTTTTCTCACTCTCGCTCTCTTTACTCCCTTTACGAGATGCAAGAGAGAGAGATTGCGGCGCGCAAAAAACTATTTTACCTTTCTAGTCCAACATGTGCATTTGTATGTGTAAATGTATACGTGTGTGTTTATTTGCATGTGTATATGTGTGCAAAATACATGGAAGATACTAATGTCTGATTACAAGGAGACTCGCCAACCCATTAATCTCTCAAATCGACAAACTTTCTTTGGTATATCTGCATATTTTTTTTTTTTTTTTTTATATAAATGCGCTTAATGTGAGAAAATCGAGAGAATGACAAACGTCGCGAAAAACATTGCGAAATGAATTTTCTTTCGTTCTGGTAAAATGCAATTTTTTTTCCATTGTGTTCCTATTATTATTTTCCATTGTATTTATATTATTTTTTTTTCCATTGTGTTTCTATTACTTTTCTTTTTTAAAAACACTTCCAAAAGACATCGATCGTAAGTAAATCGTTATGCGACGCTTTTTCTCTGGAAAACTATCTTCATTGGAAGAGGCATCGAAAGACTTTCGACGCAATCTTGCACTATTTATCTTTTTTTTTCTATTATTATTATTTTCATGTGTTCGTCCAAAAAGAAATTAACTTAAAACCATTTGGAAGATAAAATCCGTACGGTAACACAGCCGTTATATAAGCTTCATACCAATTACAGATTCCTGTATCCTGATATCTTATTCAATATACGAGTATATACAGCTTTTTATCCTGCGCGTCGCGTTACAATTGTGGAGTAAAAAACAGTAAAAAAAAAAAAAACCATTTCCCGCTTAGGGAAAATATTAAAAAATTCCAAGCTTTATATTTCTACCTGTACTTTCAATTTTTATTTTAATATTCATATTTTTCCCTTTTTATTTTATTTTTATTGAAATAAAATTATTTTTTTTTTTTTTTGTTATTCAAAAAGGCACTGCCGACATGCAGTTTGCCAGGGTTTTTTACTCCACAATCGATAATGTGCGAGGACCGGGACGAAGGACCTTTTCTCCTACGGACGTCGTAATAATTGCACATGAATCAGCAATCTGTAAAATCTCCCATCACGTGTACACACAAAATGGATTGATGAATACATAAACAATCTCAATTTCGCACCTTTTACAAGACAAGTACCTCGATTGCACGCAATTCTAAAATTCAATCGCCGCTAAATCTTCCTCGATCGATCATGTTACACTTCCTGATTGTTTATCAAATTCACAATCTCTTCCCTTTTCACACTTCTACGTACCACCAACTTAAAATACAATAACAACAAACACACAGAAAAATAAATAAATACGATAACAAAGAGACACCAGCATCTCTAAAACCTTTATAAAGTAATATTTAAAAAACTTGATTTTTATTAATTGTGTATGTGTATTGTGTGGGTACGTCGTGTATGTATAGGATCTTTGTAAAGTATAATTCGATATGTTACAATTTTTCAAACTTTATAGTTGAGCAATAATTTATCTGGGGGAGAGAAAAAAAAAAAAAAAAAAAAAAATGCTTGCACAGTACCACGGAAATGATATCTCAATAATTTGTTATCTCCGCCGAAAAATCATCTTTAAAAACATTTCACTCTATCTCTAAATTAATTTGCAATTAACGTAACATAAAATTAATAGGATATTTAAAGTTGCTGGTACTAAAAAGCAGGGAGAAGAAACACACACGCGCGAACTATCCTGTCAGGAGTCTTCTTTCTCTCAAATGGTGAGAACGATGATAATGAGATACGTCGCTCCTCGGCCTCGCACGAAACAAAAAGAACGAAATACCTTCATCTTATATCTTTATCTCGTGAATGTGAATGCGACGCGTATCGGAAAGGAAACTTCCTCTTTTTCTCTTCTTACATTTGCAAAATCGATCGCATTTTCCTTTTTTTTTTTTTAATATCGGTACAAAACATGGCACGCCGCTTCATCACCATGAGTATTTTATACGCATAACTCTCATTGTCTACGTGGTGAGATTAAAACAATACGAGACTTATAAATACGAAAAAAGAAATATTTAATAATAATAATAATAATAATAATAATAATAATAATAATAATAATAATTAATATAATAGTATGTGTATATATACATAAATATTTAGAATAATAATAAACAGAGAGAGAAAATTAAATGAAAATCGTCTAAAAATCGTTCTTAAAGAACTTTCGAGGGAGAATGCATGGTGAATAAATAGCGTGTTACATTTGATCGTCATAAATAAATTACATGCAACAGAGCTACAACGTGAAAGAGAATAAAATAAGTGACGATTAATAATGATGCATCGTGTCCTATAAAAAAAAAAACTATGTAACAAATCACGCTAGAAGCGCGTACATAATATAATGCGTAAAAAAATATAATAAAAAAATATCTTTGCGTTAACTTTGTAATCGTATGCGCAAATTGCACACCATGGGGCGAAAACATAAAGGAAGAAAGAAATTAAAGGACACATAGCGTAATTTTCGAGAGCGATGATACATTAGATTTCTCTCTTTCTTTTTTTCTTTCTTTCTTTCTTTTTCCCCTTTTTTTTTTCAAGTGTGAATCACGAATGAATATGCTCGTGTGTCAAAAAAATTGTTCTGAAAATTAAAAAAAAAAAAAAAAAAAAAAAAAGAAAAATGTGTATCTTCCCTTTCTCTTTTGAAGTTTCACGTCTGCCTGATATACGCTCTTCTTGCCATACGTTAATCGATATAAGATCGAAATATTGTTATACTCTATAATGTGTTGTGGATTTATTAAAATTTAGTATAGCTAGCATTGAAAAATCACGACCTAGGCGGTGATTTAAGAAATATGTTTTTTGTACAGGATAATTTTATGTCGCTGACACGAGATCCCCATTAAGGTGTCGATTGTTGCGTATCGAATATGAATCTCGTTCTCCTCAGAGCATCAGAAATCAATACGTTTTATCGATCTGGGATATTTTTAAAGAGATATCTACATCTGGTGATCATCATATTGATGTAAGGTCGCATCGACGAGCGTGAGAAAAATCTTTGAGCGTTGCACGTCGATCAACGCTTGAAAAAAATGATATCTGTGCAAGAGAAACTAATTTTTCCATTAGCAAATTCGGTTAATTAAAAGTACGTTAAAAATTATTGTACGCAAATTAATTAATTAATAAATATATATGATAAGTTATATTAACGATTAGTCAGAATTGTAAGGATACTTTTTTTTCAAGATTTCTTTAGAAGAGAACTTTTGATACTGAATGAGAATGAAAGGAAAGAAATATTTAATTGTTTGCTCTAGATCGATTGACTCGATCCAAATGCTTATATTCAATGTACAATAATTGCGTAAAAATGTTTATAACATTAATTATTCAATCACCTTGTTTATAAATATAAATAATTCGATACAAAGATTAATGAGCTTTATGGATTCGATTGCGCAACAAGGGTACACCTTAGCGTGGATACATCCGAAGAAATGCATGTGTTTTTTTTTTCTTTTTTGTAGTATTTACCATAAATTTTGGGCACTTTGTGAAATTTCACTTCACCCTCAGATCATTTACAATAATTAATAATTTATATTACACTCTTACAACGTTTTTTTTTTCTCTAGTGAGTCTCTGTCTCAACATTGAACAATATACATCTGTTGTGTGTGTAAGTGTAAATGTTGCGTATGCGTAGACGAGCGTATCTTACGTATACATAACAGAGAACATGACAGAGGATCGCCAATCCAATGATATGTCGTACGTAAATATACGTAATACACCCTCGTTTACAATAATATAGAATCGTCTAAGAAAGAACCACTAAATTACTGTATTATACAATTATCATTAATTATCACCTAACTTGGCATCCTTGCGGGAGCGGTGCGGGCGGACGTCCCGGCGATGAGCTGTGATTCGCGGACTGGGGCAGCAATGGAATATCGTCCTCTTTGGAAGATTGTTTCTCCGTGCACGAGAGAGTCTGCTGCTCCTGTTGCTCGGACCTCGTCCCAGCGACGGCGGCAGCGGCAGCGGCGGCGGCAGCGGCAGCAACGGGGATGACGATGTCGGCGGCCGACAATCGTTCCGCCGTCGACGCCGCGGTCGCTGTCTCTTCGTCCTCTTCCTGTTCGACACCGCCGACAGGCAACGGCGCCACCGAGTTCACCAACGTCACCGTCGTTGTCGTCGCACTAGTACTACTATTACTACAGCTGCTGCTGCTGCTACTACTGCTACTACTATTACCACCACCACCACCACCACCACCACCACCATCGTCGTCCGCACTCGCGCTGCTCACTACTCGCACCGGATCCTTCAGTTCGTAGCCCTCCTGGCAGCGTTTTAACCGGATCGGCGTTAATTTGGCCGAACGGACGTTCCCGAGGGCAGCGACGCCGGCTTTCGGATCCGTAGGCTGCTTCTCGTCGACGCCGCTTTCTCCCGTCGGGTAGATTCCCACTTCGTCCTTGTGGGTCGGCTCGGGCGGTGGCGGACCCACTCGGCTGTCCTTGTCCGACGATGTCTGCTGCTGATTGTCGTCCTCATCGCCGGTAGCCGGCGCGTCGTTCGGCGTGTCGTTGTTCGTTGTCGCCGTCGCCGTCGAGGAGTTGGCGCCCGCCACCTTGCTCCACCGGATGATGATTTTGGGCGGCGCGGGACCGTCCTCCAGAATTTGTGCCAGAGGCACTCGTGCCTCCTTTTTGGATTGCCGCTTCTTTCGTTTGCCGTTTTTGTCGCGCTTGCTCTTTGTCTTCTCGTCGCTCTCGAAGCCCGCCATGATCATCTTGCGGAACTTCATACTCTCACGACGGAGCTCCTCCATGCTGGGTGTGCTCGGGATGCTGCTTAGTCGTTTCTTCGGCGGTCTTATCCTGCTACGATCATCCTGCATGTTACCTACCTCTTGACCACCGATTATACTATTGCCGATCTTGATCTTTAGTTTCGGTGGTCCAGTGCTGGCTGCGGTAGGTCTGGTTTGTCTAGATCCTCTTCGGCGATCACTGACGGTGCCTACTACGAGACCGCGTCTCCTGTCGGAACTGCTCTCATCCTCGCCGGCTACTACATCGAGGAAGCCACTACCGCCACCACCTCCACGTTCTTTCCGTCGTTTCTTTTCCATGTTCGCGTCAACGACCGCTTTGTAGTCATCGCGAGTCGGTATACTCGTCATAGACGCCACGGCCTTGGGAATGGTGATGACCGTACGATTGACGGGCGGAATTACAGGTGCGGAAGCGACACTACCGCACACTGGATCATCCATGTTCATGTCCTGTGAGCAATACTGGCGCAACAGCTCCTTCTTACGCATGCGACGAAGATTCGATGTACCTGAAGCAACGGACGCGCTGGTGGCGGCCGGTGTGATTATCACTGGCGCTTGTTGAGCCAACGGCGGTACTGATGACGCTGGTACATAGTTTGCGTCCAGAAATGGGCCTTTGATCTTCACCTTCAATTGATTCCTAGAGTCGGTAAGAGAAACTTTATTGGCGTCAAAACTGGCTGCGGATGAGGGATCCATCACTGACGGATCAGCAAAGACCGGTTTAGAGCATGGATCCTCGAAGCTGCCGCTCGCGAATTGTTGCTGCTTGCCAGCGAGCTTCTTTAATACGTAACAGTTGTCATGCAGATCGTTTTCTAAATCATCGATGTCCGGCAAGTTCGATTCTGCGGATACGCTCGCGGCGAAGGTGCCCAGCAAATGATTGCCGTATGACTGACCGTGGACTGACGAGCTCGGTTGGTCCACGGTCGAGTTATACGTGCGCATATCCACTGGACCGGGTAACAACGGCATAACTGTATTGTCGACGAACGTCTGATGACTAACGCTTGACTCGGACTTAGCCAGGACAGCTTGATGATCGTGATGCGCCACCGGTGACGAGAGCTTCTTGTCATCGGCGTATTTCTTTGCGGTGTGCAGCGTAGGACTAGACAGATGGGACTGGATGCCGCCGTCATTCGCCATACCACCGAGCGGCTCGCTGATCCGCGTCTTCTCGTTCACGTCGGTGGATCTCTTTCGTTCACGCATCGTTCGTAGATCCGCGATATTGGTCTCGTTCGCGGAGTCTTCGTCCGAATCAAAATCATACACGGTCCCTACAAGCTTATTCTGAATCGAGTCGTCGTTGTGCAGCGCGTTCGACATTGGTGGCATCATCGCGATCGACGCGGTCTGATTGTTCCTACCGCGTCCTCGTCCTCGGCCGCGACCACGACCGCGATAACTCGAGTGTTGAGATCCCTTAGCACCTCTACCGCGACCACGAGCGGTCGGTGCGGTTCTGGTAGTTTCCTGACGCGGCGACTTTCCGGGTGATTTGCCCTGTAACGACGTCACCCTGGCTGATGTTCTCGTTGGTTTCGATGGCGACTTCTTTCCGGACGATGCACTTTTGTTGTCCGCACCAAGCACTTCCGTTATATTCTCCACGACGGTCTCACTACTGACTTGCGTCTCTGCGATGGTATTGAGGAAGGATGTCGGTACAGTGGGCGAGTTAACTGCCTGTTGCGGCAGCAAAGACGGCGTGTGCTCCGGTGTTTCCGAGGACGGCGGCTGCGTCGATGGTGGTTGCTGCTGCTGTGATTGCTGCTGCGATACCGATGATGGTGGCGGCGGAGGCGGCGGTGGCACCGATGGAGGCGGCGTGGTCACCTTCGTTGGCGATACCATGGCCGCGGTGAGCGCCATGTTGTGCGACGACGAGGTAAACGCCGCGGTGCACGGCGACGCCTGCATGTTGAGCGATTCCTCGAGCGGCTTCGGCACGTGTGGCAGCAGAGATGGCGCAGTCGGGAAAGGTGCGCCGAAAGGTGGGAACGGCGACGGATACGGCAACTGAGCGGCGCACGACTGCGGCGGGAACAACGACACCGCTCCGGCACCATAAGAGCTGGTCTCCGAATATGAATGGTAAGGTGTCGAGTCTATCGTGCACGGTGGATACGGTGGTATCGGAGGTACGTTCTTGTAAGGTGGTATAGCCGCGTGTTCCTCCGCGGAGGACGCGGACGTGATAGACGACGATGTAGATCTACGCGAAGGTAGGACTTGACTTTCGGCCCATCGCGTATCCGGACGACCATTGAGCTCGTTGTAAGGCGAACCACTCTGCGCGTAGTCCTGCCTAATGTCCGACGAGACGTCCTCTTTGTCTAGTACGCGATCCATCTCGCTGCTCTGATCGCAGTCCTCCGAGTTGGGCAAACTGATCAAGTGGCGGTTTACCATTTCCATGGGCGTGATCTCGTCGACGATCTGCGCCGGTATTCCCGCACCAGTCGCCACTACTTGTTGCTGATCCATCATCGCGAGAGATTGCACGCGCGATTGTTCCTGTGCCACGGCATGCTGCGCTTCGAGGTGCTGCTGTACCCGCTCCATTGGATGTGTCTGCTGCAATTGCAAATACTGATCTTGCATGTTCATGTTGAGTTGCAGATGCGCGACTAGAGCCGCGTCAGGATTCGCCGTGGGATCCGGCATTACAGCACTGATATCATTCGGGAATTGATGCGCGGCGGCCGCCGCGGCGACGTAACGGTGGTTCTGGTTGTCGATTAGTGTGTTCAAGTGTTGCACATCGTTCGGATTAAAATTGTCCATGCTCGGCGGCACCCATCTCTCGTCCGCTTCGGCCCTATCGAGCTTTGCACGTTCTACCACTGTCACTTTAGCCGTCTCGCGCTCTTCATTTCCGTACATGTAATGTTGCTCGTTATTGCTATTGCTTGAATAGCAGGGTTTCCTTTTGTCTTCAATAGTGTGATTTTTGCACGTAAGATCCTCAGACACTTGCACGGGTTCCGGTCCACTATTATTCTTCATCTCAACTGGCTGCACAATCGGTTGCGGCTGTTGTTCCACCGATTGTTGCTCCAATACATCAACCTTCCCTTGGAGTAGCGGTTGCTGCTCTTCGGTCGCTGGCTTTTCAACCGAATGAAAAGGTGGTTCTTCTTTTTTCGGAAGTTCCTCTTCCGCCGGAACGGATTCTAATTCAAACTGACTAGAATTCGATTTCTTCGATAATTGATAATTCAAACGCAATTTTTCCACTAAATGCAAAGTTTCACGAGCACTATCCTCTTTTTCTTCTTTGCAAAACCAAAGGTCATTGTTAAAAGAGAACGAGAGAGACGCCGCTCCTCGCTCTTCATCGCGCGGTATGCTAAAACCGTCGTCGTTCACCATATCATCGGTCAGTATGTCCTGATCGAAATCGAACAGTTCCGACACGCTAGGATCCTTGCTACCGTGCTGCGGTGAAAAGATAGAACGATTGACGGACTTTCTCCTCTTTAGCTGGCAATCCTTCTCTATCATCGCGGCTTCGGGTTTGTCGAGCACCGATTTCGAGCAGATGTTATCAATGTTGGACTCTTTAGCGCTGTTTTCTTCGATCGTGATCATCTCAACGGCAGCCTGCGTCTCGCTCTCGAACTTTTGCTCTGCCTTCTTTTTCCTATCCTCAGACTTCTCCGTTTCGACAATGTCTCTCTTCATATCCTCCTTCTCCAAATTTATGACATCTAGCACCACGGTTTTCTCATTCATATGATTCTTAACATTCTCGTTCTTCATAATTTCCTTCGTAACGGATTTTTCCGATACTGTGACTTTATCTTTGTTCTCATTGTACGCAGATCTCTCCTCCTGAGCAATTTTACTCCTTGACAATTTATCTAAATGCTCACGCTTTTCGAGAAGTTTATCCAATCCCCTCGACGACTTCTTCGGACTGTCCCGTTCCGCTCGTCGCTGTTTCATTTCTTCCTCTAACGTATTGATCGCATTCCTATTGCTAGTTTTCTTAACTTTTTTATCGTCCGTCTTAGTAGTATTCTCAGTCATTTTCGGAGGTTCTGCGGAAACATTCTTATTGCTAGTAGCATCATGTTTGTTGTCCTTCTCGGTTTCCTTGTTCACTTTCTCCGTTAATTTCTTTTCCACTTTCTTGAGCGGTGTTGTTTCTTTGTTTGTCCCCTTGTCGTCCTTTGCGGTAACCTCACTTGATTTTCGTTTGCGAGTCTCTGATTTCGTCCTGGGCGTTGCTCCGCCGCCGCTGCCGTCTTCCTTGTTTCTGAGAGTGAACTGTTGTTGTTGTTGTTGTTGGATTTGCTTAGACTGACTCGATTTCTTAGTAGACTTGGCCCCAGAAACACTTCGTAGCCCATCATTATCTCGAGAACCACCGAGCACACTTTGTTCAACTGACTGTTGTGATTGCAGGGATGCTGACTTTTTGGAATCTCTTTGATCGGCTTTCTTACCAAGTGACTGCTGTGGCTGCTGCTGTTGTTGTTGTTGTTGTTGTGGCTCTTTAGATAGTGTGGTTCTACTTGATTCTTCTCTCTCAATAAGCGGCGGCTGAAACTCTGGTCCATGCCGCCCGTCGGAAGTTTTAAGCTTCTTATCGGGCAGCCTCTTGAGTTTCCGCCCCGCGAGAGTCTTCTTCTCGGACTCGATCACCTCGTCTACGACTTTATTCATCGTTTGCCGCTTATTCATAGTTTTAGTCTTCGCTTGATTACCAGTATCACTTTCAGAGGACGTGGTATTAGTAGTTGTCGAAGAGGAAGCTGGCTCCTTAACAATGTTGGACATTTTCTGTACTGGACTCTTGGCCACATCGGAATCGCTACTACTTTCCGAGGAACTGCTGCCACTACTGCTTTCGCTGCTACTACTCTCACTGTTGCTGCTCTCGGGCATCTGTTTCTTTCCTCGTCTCTCTTTCGATACCTCTTCTTTTTTCGTCGGTAATTCCTCTTTCTTGGGCGATTCTTCTTTCTTGACAATTTCCTTCTTCTTACCACCATCCGGCAATTCTTTCTTTGGTTTGATGTCCGCAATCTCGAGATCCGGTTGAGCAGTTTTCGTGCCCATACCGCTCTTGATATGCTCCGCAGCTTTCTTCGCGGCCTGCCGTTGCGGCACATAAGCGAGGATCTCCGTGCCATCGCCAAACTCTTTATCAAAATCGTAAACGTCATTGTTCTTAGCATCTTTTGGTGTTTTGTTGTCACGATGTTTCTTGCTAGGCGGCTTCTCTTTAGTCGGTTTCAGTGGTTCTCCGGGTGATTTCACAAATTCTACAGGTTCATTCGTGGTATTCTCCTTTTTATTTTGCGTACGCTGCATAATTTCTGATGCCTTCTTCGCCGCTTGTCGTTGCGGAACTATCAGAGCTGATGGTATGTATTCCTTCTTCTTAGAGTTCTTCATGTTCTCCTTGTTCTTTGTACATTCATCCTGATATTCCGACTTTATAGCGTCCTTAGATGCAAAGTTCTTCTGATTATTCTTGGATATATCTGCCGCTGAAAACTCCTTCACCGCGGCTTTCGTGATAAGTACAGCCGAGTGAGAATGATGTTCCTGCGAGTCTGAATCAGTATCTGAATATATAGCGGAAGCAGCGGATGGCCCGAGACGGGAACCGGTATTGGTGCTCAATGGCAACAATTCGTCGCTTTCACTGCCAGAACTGCCAAGCTCCATATGTTGCAGAGCACGTGATTTATTGACTGTATCCAGCTTGTCGCTTTCGCTGCTGTCGCGTAATTTGGCCCGCGATCCCCTGTCCGACGCGTTCTTCTTCGATTTTCGCCTAGTGACGGAAGTTTTGTTCTTCGTTGTATTTCCTTCATCTTCCGTACTCGATTCGGTCTCGACCTTCAAACTTTTAGACTTGTTCGTACATTTGCTAATTCCAGCTTTTCTTTCCGGTTTCGTCGCGTCTGTCTCACTGCTGCTCATCGACGATAAATCGCTGCCATATAGACTCTTTCGTCTGACGGAACCGTTGAAATAAAGTTTCTTGTTGGATGCGCCATTAAAGTCCGGTTGTATTTTCTTTTCGTCGCTCGATGCCGGTGCGGGCGATTCGACACCCGCAATCCGAGCAAGTATTGTTTCAAAATCGTGAGTGTGATCCTCAGCATCGGGATGGGAGTAGAGACGATCGTATATCGAGGGCCCGTGATTGGCCTCGACGACAGCAACGGCTGCCGCCGGAGACAGCGGCGGTCCAGCCATCACCATTGCCTGCTTGTGGAAGGTCTGCTCGCGTAGTCTCAGGAAACTGCGACAAAGTTTTTCGCGGCGACCAACCATGTAGCACAGATTACGTACACGTTCCAAATCTTGACGCAGTTGAACGAAAGTACGCATTTTTTCTACATCCGCTGCCTGACCCTGAGCACGTGCACCCGCGCTCGATAACTCGCCACAACGAGGTGCCAACAATGGTTTATTGTGACCAGCCTAAAATGTAATATATACCGTTCGATATGCATTCTTGCATTTTCGCAAAATATAGACAATTGATAACTTACTCTTCTTTTAAGTTTCCAATAGTTATAAATGTATACAATGCTGTCGGGATCTATGTCCAATTGTTGAGAGGTAATGTCCTTTATACTAACATGTTTATCAAATTCTGCTTCAATTTCTTGCAATCTGTGTAAAGGTACACATATACTTATTTTTTATAAAAAAAAAAAACAATTTCAAAAAAAAGATTAATTCTTTAGATACATTAATCATAAATGTATAGTAATTTACTTTAATATAAGATTAATGTAAACACACATGTATTTATAAAAAAAAATGTGAATTTTTTCTCATTTAAATATTTTTACTTTCTAATTTAAATAACATATAAAACTTTCTTTAACAATACTTTAAAAAGTACTCAAATATTTAATAAATATATACATATATTTTTTTGAAATAAATTCTGTGAGCTTCAATGTAATTTGTAAAGCCATATAACTATATCACATACTTGGCTGCGCGTGCTTGATTTTTTTCTTCAGAAGTCATATCTTTTCGTTTACGCCGTCTGGATTCACCATCCTCAGAATCTGATCCTCCCTTTCCACCACCACTTCCCATACTACCCCCAACGCCAACTTTATCTTTTGTATTTGTTCTACTGTGCTTTTGACAATACGACTAAAGAAATACAAAATTGTTAAATTTACTTGTAATTCTAGTCAAAGCATGCAAAGTCATTAATTTTGATAAATTTAAATTGTATAAGATAGTTTACCCTTAATTTTACACCATCGTCCGCCATTTCATCCTCGATAATCGCTTTCATTTCAAGCCCATATTTAAAAGCACATGTAACATGATACGCTGTCTTACATGTTTTTATACTACACTGGATGCAAGCACCCACACGTTCGCGGCATAAAACGCAAATTAGGGCCCACCGACTTTGCTGCAATTAGTCATTATAGTCTCAATCAATTTGTATTTAAAATATGGTAAAAGTATAACAATCGCCAATAAATTTAAATTATTAGAAATATATATGATATTGAATACAATAAATTAAATTGTTTATAATTGAGATATCGAAAACAATATAGAGCAGTATTTAAAATCGATAAGAACATAATTATAAGATTATTATTTACCGGAATACTGGATATTTTTGTAATTGGTTCCATTCTCTCTACACAACCAATGCTAACTTCAGGAATCCAGAGTGCACATGAAACGTGAGCCCATTTTTGACCGCTTCGTGTACACTTCATTGCACCACCCTTATTAGGGCATAATACACAATCGGGTCTTTGACTTAACGAACAAGTTCTACATAACCAAGAGCCATCGGGTATCGAAGTGATGCCATAACAAGCTTGATGTACACATATGTTGCAACAATCACAAAACACCATCTCATTACCCTCCTCTGAGTCCGGCTGTCGTAAAAATTTTTCATGTTTTAGAATCCAATTCAAATTAAAACGTATCACATGTGAAGAATGTACAACAGATGGATTTTTTCAAATTTTGATCATATAAGATTGTGTAAAATTACTAAAACTACTCACCGATCTGCATACATCACAGATGACATTTTCATCATACTCAATCCCAAGTCCCTCTTCGTTCTTCACGATTGTTTGAATCCTTTCCCAACATCGCACTTCCAATTCTTCTATTACACGTTCTAATTGTGATTCTGTTACCGGCAATTGTCCAGCCTAAAATAATTTTTAACACAAAATAATATTAGTTTGTGAATAATATAAATTTATCGAAAAAGAAACCTTATTGAGTCATGGGATATGCAGTTAATATAAATATTTAATTATTAATTAATTATTAATTAAATATTAATAATATTAATAATTATTTCAATAACAATTGTAAGCAAAAAATTAATTATATCAAATTATTTATGTTACTAAAAAGTACAGTTGCAAAAGCATTTTAATCTATTCAGCCTTGTTAGTGGCAAATTAAATTTATCTAAGAATCGTAATGAAATTATATTAATTTAATTAAATATATATTTTTTCTAATAAACATGTATAACTATATTTTTTTTACATTTTAAACAGAATATTAGTATAATTCTTTATGTATAATTGAAAAATTAACTTAAAAAAAAAAAAAAAAAAAAAAAATGTCATTTGATTTATTATTATTGTCATAAATATAAAAGGTTTTACCTGTGCTCGTTCGCCATTAAATACTTCCAACCAGGCAATGTCAGTATCGTCAAGGTCATAAGCACAAGCTTTCTCTGCTCTCGCTGGAGTAGTACTTAAATGATGATCTTCTGAGTTAAAATAATCATCACGGGATATTCTTACGAATTTTTTAGGCCTGAAACAAATATGAGACAATTTAATTATATTGCACTTTAGGGATTTTAGAAATCAGCACTTTAAACGCACAAATATAAAACAAACTCACAATTTGAATTCAGTTTGTAACTTCAAAGGAAACGTTTGCGTAACAGTAACCGTCGGTTCGGGAAGAGAATCTGGATTAACTGGTACTTGAACACCTCTTTCCCATTCCTGTTTCCATTGATCAGTTATAACCCAATATTCGTTTGGACTTAACGGTTCACTGTCCGGCAATTTCATAGCGCTGATCAGATCTTTGCGAAATAACTCTGCCGGGGCCTCGGCGGACGATCGATTGTATATGCTGGGAATCTTGATATCACTGACAGATCGGGCGGTCCAGGATGTCCCCCCTTGACTGGATGACGCCATCGTTTCCTCCTCTTCTGAAGGCCCCATGGTCGCTGCCAATGCCGATGAACCAGTGGCAGCTGGGCCCAATCTACACTTGCGCCTCTTAATAGCGCCCGGACAAGACGCCAGATCATTGTCGTTTCTATGCCTCTTGCCTCGTTGTGCCATTCTACTATGCCAAATAAGCTAGTGATACGTGGCACATGCAGGTGAACTGTATGCACCCTGAAATAACACAATTGAGTATATCAGCATTTCTTCTCTCCACAGAACATACTTTATAAGATATTATATATAAACAAGAGGATAAACTTACTACATAGTTATCCATATATTTATTATCTGGAAAGCAGATTATCTTCAGAACTGAAACATAAAGAAAAAATCTATGTCAATAACAAATAAATAGTTTTATTCGCTATTTAAAATTTAATAAATAATACTTGATGACAAGTTTTAAAAGAAAACAATTTTATAAATCATATTACAGATTGTGTACTGTAATTCATTTCATTAAAATTTATAAAAATATAACAAGATATAATTTTATCTAGAATTTAGTTTCAACTATACTTGTATTTTACTTTTTTAGTTTAGTTTAGTTACGTTTCATAAAAATGTACGGTTTACGTAATAATTTGAATAAGGATAAGTAAATTAAGCAGCTTTAAAATAAAAATTATTAGTTTCATTGATTAATGACCATTCTTTTACTAAAAATCTTGTAAGCTACAACTTTGTGATAGAAATATTTAATAAACTACAGTTATTTTTTTCAACACTTCTTGTAAGATACAAATATTAAGTGGAAAATGAAAATATGACAACAAGCACATACAAAGAGAAACATGTAGAACGAGCCATGTACAAATAATAAAACATAAAAAAAAATATATATAAGTATGCAATTTAGAAAGTATTAAAAACACAATACTAATACATTTTGTAAATAACATACTACGTGAAGGATAGTAGAGCGAAAAGAATTAGTGTAGAAAAAAAATAGCGCTTGAATCACAGGAATCGCAGTTTCAAAAGTAGGCATTCGAGTGAATGGTGTATGTCACATCTTATGCATAAATGTCAGCAGTTTACTATATAGCGATAGCAGCAAGGGATAAAATATTCGCATTACATATGTGATATCCACACAGAGAGAGTTAAGGTCAATAACACTATAACAATGTCAAAGTGTAAGAAATGAATTTTGAATTGCGCACACAGCCAGCACCCTGGACGACAACGCGTAGCTCTTTTTCCATTTGACGCGACGCTAGGTAGTTAGGACGAGTACAATCGAAATACATGCAGCGGAATGACGGTTGTTTGTTGTGTTTCCGGTCGTCGATAAACACCATGCGTGTCCCGCGGTGGCTGGCTGCGCGCGCGAATCTCCCACACACCGTTCTTCTGCGGGGAAAGAAAAGAGGTTATAAAAAACGCAGATCCGCGGGCGGACGCGCGTGTCGCCGCGATTCGACGAACGGAACGGCGAACGAGCAGCGACGTTCGACACGTTCGGCGTGGCGTTCACCGCGACGGGGACGCGACGCATCGCGACGCACCGCGACGCACTGCCACGGCATGGCGACGCGGTGCGAGGTGCGACAACGGCCGTCCCGAGGCGACGATCGCGACCATCGCGACGGTCCCGAACGTCGCGGTCCGCGATCCGCACATCACCTCGCGATTCCATGTAAACATTGACTATAGGCAGAGAAGAACGGGGCGCCTGCGATCGCGCTTCCGCGGATCGCTGCCTCGCGACAATAAGGGCACACTCATCACACTCACTGCACGTGTCGACGGTCGAGCGGGCCGCGGGCGGCGTTAAATCTCATTGTATATACGGCGGATCACGGTCGGCAAGGGCAATCGATGCAATTGCGTACATCTACACGAGAATGCTCACGGCTCCATTACGTTGCTGCTGGTGCTGCTGGTGCTCCTGCTGCTGCTGCTGCTGCCCGACAACATTGACAATACAGATGGCGCCACGATCGCGCGCACTCCACACACTACGAGTCTCCCCCGCGCATGCATGCACGTACACACGTCAACTATGCGCGCGCGCATACGCTCGCACACATACGCACATATACACACACACACACACACGCGCGCACACATACACACAAGGGGAAGACCATTAAATACCTTATTATTGATCTATTAGCCGGATATATTTCCGCGCGCGAGGCGGCACGTGATTGCGAGCGGGCGTGAAACCGGCCGCGGGGCCGCCGGCAATTGCCGTGCGCGCTCCCGAGCCGCCGCGTTCACGCCGACGGGCTGCTGCTTGCAAGTGCGTAACGGCCTCGTCCTCTCTCTCTCTCTCTCCCTGTCACGGCAGCCTAACCAACATGTCCTCATTAGCGATTCCAGGCGGGCGGCACAGGCCAGTCCGTTACTCACTCCGCCGGCGGGTCCGCGCGTTACCCCGACTATTCGGGGCTACTTTCGACGGCCGGCCGCGGTACGGCGAACGCTCGTGCTTGATCGCGGTACGCACCAAATCAATATTATATTTACATAAAAGTGAATACTGGCGTTTGGCGCCATCATGCCTGAAAAAATAACTGTGGAAGTACGATGTCACGTGACCGACCCAGCGAGATCTCGCGATCTCGCCCGCGCACGGAATACACGCGGGACACCCGTCGACAGATCCGCGACAACCGACAGGTGCCGAACGTGTTGGACGGTACGATCGCCGCGCCACCTGTCGATATGCCAATCTTATGAGAAACATTCGCGTCGCATCGATTGGTCATTGGTTAGAGAATTTTTTTAGAATTTGAAAGCATCTTGCGATCAAATAATAAATTCAAAATCATATAAATATATGTACATACATATATAATTAGAGAAAAGTTGGAGAGAGAGAGAGAGAGAGAGAGAGAAATAAGAAAATCGTAAAAAGTTCTGCTGAAAAGAGCAAACCTTGGCGAATGCAGGATATCCAATAGAAGAGCTTGTTTTCTAGTGATTCTAACTAGCAATGTTTTAAGATCTAGAACGAAAGTTTTCTATTGGATATCAAATATTGGGTATAATTCTGCATTTCGCAGCGCGAATGTACGTATGTATACATACATACTCTATGCCGTTGGCTTTGCGCGTTGTTGCATTTTCGCGCGTCCTTATTCCTTATGCATTTTTTGATTTTTATGTGCAGAAAGCATTGAATGAAAAGCGCAGCGTAAAGCTTTTTTCTTTTGCATTATTTTCAATAAATCATAAGAAAGTAATGGATCAGGTATATACATTTTTTAGTATAATAAATTAATTTACATATTTACAAGAGATATGATATTTAAATATACAAAAATATTAATTTTTCAATATAATATGTATACATATCGATTTTAATTGAAATTTCATGTATATATGTATATTTCAATATCTGTTACAAGACTGGTAATTAAAAAAGTATTTTAAAATTCCTAACCTTAAATAGCGTCGAACCACAATTATTTTTATAGTGTGATGTTTTTATTATATATTTTCACTTTATATACTAAAATACATATATACATAAGATTTCATTGAAATAAGCATGAATAGTCTGCATTATGAATGTAAATTATGTCATATTCTTTCAGCAATTTTATTTGTTTATAATATTACTTATAAAAAAAAACTTAAAAAAACGACAAATACACTAATGCATCACATATTTTGAATGTTTAATTGTATTTGATTACACACAATTCGTACATCTGTGTTGACTTTTGCAGGACTTAAAAGCTAAAGTCGATCAAGCTTGTCGAACTGCAGAGGAATTCACAAAACTGTATTATGAATATTTAGACAAGCGGCGATATGTAAGTAACAATAATATACTGTCAAACATATTTCGTTTTGTTGATTCTATGTTAACTGTATGTGTAATTTTAGTTGATCTCAAGAATGTACATGGACACTGCTACTTTGATGTGGAACGGAAATGGAGTAGTAGGAAAAGACAATATACAAAAATTCTGGACAGATCTGCCATCTTCAGAGCATACAGTTGCTACTCTCGACGCTCAGCCAATTACAGGTAAGTGTTAGTAATCGCACCACACTCTAGCATTCTTGACTATAAAAATATCAGACAAGTAAAAATATTCGAAAATATTAGATCTGTTGTGTTACATTTTATTTCATATCTCAAGTTTTATGACTCAAATTTTTCTTTGTGATAGTTTCTTTTTTTTTTTTTTTTTTTTTTTTTTGTTACATCTAAATAAATATTTTAAATGTTGTCTTATTTTAATATTTGTATCAAGATGTGTTTTTATTTCACTATAACACATTTGAATTGCGAATAATATACTATATCAAGTTTGCTAAATTTATCTTGCTATTGTGAAACCGTAAATAGATAATTTGTATGAAATGTGTAATGTTAATAGGTCCAGAGGTAGCCAATCAATTAACATTTCTCGTCAAAGTCGGTGGACAAGTAAAGTATGAAGAAAAAAGTCCCAAGTCGTTTAATCAAACCTTTCTAATTACGGCTATGGGTGATAAATGGAAAATTGTAAGCGATTGTTTCCGAACGCAAGAATTACTGAGTAATAATACAAATTAGTAGTACTAATCATAAATTAATTTTATACTATGCTATTTTATACTGTGATCAAGTCTTATAATTTTTAAAACTAAGATTTTTATAATTCAGTTATTTTACTGTGATATACGTGTAATATATAATAAATATGTATAAAAAACTAATAATATATACATATATATTGCATGATAGTGTAATAATATCAAAAATACAATTTTGATAGTACATACTGTTGTGTGGGACCAAACTATGAGCCATTCAAACTAAAAAAAACAACATAATTCGATAATTATTTTTATTTTCATTTTCAATCAATGTATAAAGCAATATTAAAATTTTGTATTAGTGAGAATCAGTACGTTGGTCGATTCTTTAGGAGAGCAATTTTACATCAAAAAATTAAAAATAAATACAAGAAGGTATGTATAAATAGACATAAAATTACTATAATACATATTATATAGAACATTAATTTTAGTATCTCTTTTAATAATACAATTTTATTCGAATAAACGTGTCTGCTGACTAAAATTCATTTATATAACTATTATCGTTTCAGTTGAGCATAATTCTTTTGATAAAGAGAAGAAAGATAAAGAAAGGGCTTGATTAGTTTATCACAGGTACAAAAGATATATAAAGAAACTTGGGAAATTGAAATCAAAAGAAATAATAATTTACATGATTAAAAGATACTAGTTTCAATTCAATATATATACTACTAGCCGCGTAATATCGCGCGCGCGTATGATATAGGCAGTGTCACATAAGAAATAGGTTGTTGGTGACTTATTTTCTATTTCTGTTTCCATTGCATTCTCCTTTAGTGTCAAGCACGAGCCTGAAATGAAGTATAAGCCTGAAAACTTCCATAAAATCAGTTGTCCAAGCATTATCAGAACAATAGTTCTACAATCGATGTATTATAAACTGTAAAACTTGGCATATTCAGTCTCTACAGAAATGCCAACGCTAGCAAATTCTAACTATCTGCATAGAACTTTGTAAAAAACATGTCACAAAAGCAAATTTAACTTTAAATATAATATTTATACTCATTTATTTTTTTTCTTTAAAATATTTAAAAAATATAAATGAAGATGAGAAAGATATGAATGCTAATACAAAATAGTAAGTGCGAGAGTAAATGAATTAAAATTGAATGCTTAAAAACCTCCATATATAGAGAATACTGCACGGACACAGGTAATGTATGTATGTTATATATTTATATTATTTGTCCGTTATTTTGTTACTAATGTTTTCACTTCATTCTGATATACAAGTTTATCGATTAAGATGCACTTTCCATAAGTTACATTATATGAATGAATTGTTCACATGGATGTCTTCAGGCGAATATTTCTGTTTACTAGTGTGCTTTTTGGAAGAACCATACCATATGAATGGATAAAAACGAAGCACACGACACTCAAGAGCTGTTTGATTAATTACATTCGATTTTTTGTTGTATTTGAGTATAATTTACGTAGGCGTACGATTATCGCATGTGTATAGCTGTTATATATCCAACTTATTCTATACAAATACAAAATCGTTTATATATTGTCCCAGAATACACATGAAACGACTTACGACTTAGGTGTTCCGTATTTATATATATATATATATTGTCTAGTCTAAAAATTTCGCGTAATAATATATATATATATATGTATATGTATATTACTAAGCACGACGTGTGTATAAAATTACATTAAAACGAAACGATTTACGCGATACGTAAGCGACTCGAGGATATAGAGTTAGCGTACAATGGACTCTTGCATCCGCGTTACGCTTTTGCTCCAATGCCAATATTCCAATTATATATTCTACTGACAATGAAAATTTGCGCATGATCGATTATCCCATACAGTAACTATATAATCATCACATTTACTTATCCGTTTATATGAAAACCGTCGTACGTTTCGACATAAAAATTCAATCATGCAAAGATGTATATTTCTTTTTTTTTTTCCTTTTTTTTTCGTCTTAAGGCCGTATTTTTCTGCCAGGCCCGTGAGTTACACACGATCGTAATGTGAGCTTCCAAAGATATTCCAAAAAAAAAAAAAAACCGCGAATGATATACACAGGCGGAATTGTAAATGTATACGAACTTAGAGTTTACTGCGCGCAGGATTCCGTCCGAGTTGTATATATATGTTTGCCTCTGCGTGTTGAGAAATATATCGGCGATCGTATAACTCGTGCAACTTCGAATTAATTCCCCCCTCCCCCCCCCGAACGATCGCGAAATCGTATTATCGATTAACTTATTCACATTAGCTCATTCTTATACTCGCTCGGAAATTAATTGCTACGTTTCCAAAAAAAAAGGATCTCAATATCTTTGATAAAACCTTACTTAATGTATGTGTGTGTGACTTAGATATATATTTATATAAATTTATGTATACGCTATACGCCCACGGATCCGATGTGATAGAAATAGAAAGAGATAGAAGAGGAGCTCTCGCATACTGGACGTGACGGATATCGCTCATCGCATTCAGTGTACGAGAGTTATAAGAGAATGATTGAACGGGAAACATCACGATAGAAAGGGGGAAATGGCGGAGGAAAAAAATGCTCGTTTTTGATTTCTTAATCCGCCGGCGATTCGTGTGCAGCTTTATCTCTGCACCGTGTTTATCACGTCTTTTATCGTGTTCTGCACGTCGCACAAGAGTCTCGTATTCTCGGTGATGTTGCGCGTGCCAGCGGCCCGTAATTGCCTCGCCTGCAATTCGAGTCGACTGAGTAGGTCGCGGAATTGGAACCTCGCGTGCGGCGCGATTGCCGTATCCGTCAGGTTGACGCACATACCGTGCAACAGGCCAACTTTATCAGACAACTGTAACCAACTGGCCATGACAATAGTAGGACTGCCTTTCAAGTTCAGAATACTGTTCTCTATGACGTTCGAGATTTCCATCACGCTGTGCTTTGCCCCTTTCGATTCACCACCACCAGTCTGCTTACCGCCATCGTCATCGATGCTTTGGGACGATGGCTTGTTGCAGTTTGGTGTGGCGTATATCGAGGAACCAAAATGTTTGCTGGATGGTCCGAGCGGCTTTAACGGTTTAGCCGGTACGATCGGCTTCTCAATCTCCGAGGACGATGACGTTGGTGGCCATACTCGCGAATCGCCCTTGCTGGTTGAGCTCCTGGTCGAAGCGTTGCTATGATCCTCCGGCGAATCTTCGTTCGCAATGTCGTCTTGTTTGCTACTCGCTCCTCTCACATTTAATTTAGGACTAAGTGGTTGGTTATCACAAGAAGCCTCCTTATTCTCCCATAATTTTTTTAGGCTACTAATACTGCCGGTGCTGCGGCGCTTGTCGTCGTTCGCGTCATCCACTCCGGACGACGAATCTGCCGAGTCCACGACATTGCTCCCCTGTGTGTTGTCATCGAAACGTGACGATTTGCTTCTTTCCTCCGCCGCGGCTTTTTCTTTATCAACGTTGTCAACTTTCCGCAACCGAGCTTTAAAGTCGATTATCTGACCATCCAGATTTTCCTCCTTTTGCGGATTGCTCCTCTTGTCTACTCTCTTCAATTTGAAACCTACACTAGTCGCGCTTAATATATGACCCTCAGTGATTGGCGAAGTCATCGGAATCTCTTTGTGAGTGTTGCTTTTCTCAGGGAATATATTAATTTGCGTATTCACATGAGCGTGCTCTTGAGCAGTTCCGGATACGTCGTTGCTCTTCAACGTTGCAATGGCGTATTCGCTCGGAACAATGTGTTGCTTGGCGGAATCCATGCTGAAGCTGGCGCACAACTCGGACAGAAGCTGCGAAGCCGGATCGAGAGGTGCTGTCGACGAAAGCCCGCTGCCACTAACATTGCCTCCGGCTTTTCTCGCGGAACTGCTACTATTACCATGTTTCATATCCGCGCTCTGCTTAATTTCGTTGATCAGCTTAAGCTCCAGCATCTCTTTCATGCCTGGTTTGGATTCAAAAGTGTCCAAAGATGTACTGGTATTGCTTACCGCACTGCTGATTGGCGGCGGCGGCGGCGGGGGTGGTGGTGGCGCTTCCTCAGGCGCTGCAATTACGTCTACCAATTCCGCTTTCATCGCACCGCCGCTCGTCGTCTCCTTCGCCTTGTAAATCAACTTTTTCTCGTCTGAAGATCTACCGCCGCAATGTGGGTCACCAGAAGTGGTCTCTCGGCGTCGTAGGTTTACACCGAATCGCGAACTAGCCTCTTTAACTGACGGCTCGGCGTTCCTCACGTCATTATTTCTATCGTCTTGATCGTGATCGTTTAACATCTCATCTTTACTCCGCCATTCCGTTTTCAACTTTCTCAGACCGACTGGCGAACTCGTGATTTTTGCGTGAGAAGAGGAACTCTCGGTACACGGTGACGCCGTAGTCGCAGGTGGCGGTAGATCGCACTGATCGCCAAAGATCTCGTCTGGAGGTGGTGGCAAATCCAACGGCGGCGGTGGGAACTCCAAATCAGCCAGAGTCGGTTGGATTGATCTCGATGGACTGGCGGTACGGAAACTGGAGTTGTTTGGCGCACGGAAGGTCCGCAAACTGATCCCGTCCGTGTTGGTCTTCCGAACACCCACAGCACGACTGCGCGGTGAATTCGGCGGTTGATAGGTGTTCACCACTCCACTCGAGGAGTTGCTGCGCGTCATCTGCGGCTGACCGCGCAGATTATTCTGGCGAGGCGAGAGCGAGCGATGCTGCGGGACTGCGTCGATCATGGCATTCGCTACGACAATGTCCTGCTGTTGCTGTTCTACGATCGCGGTGGACAAGGAAGACGTAGCGGTCAATGCATTCTCCTGATTCGACGGCATACCACTTTGTCGCAGAGATTCCAAGTATGCCCCGATTCTAGCGCCTTTCGGTAATGTGCCGTAACGATTGATAGCTCTCTTAACATTTTGCACCTCCAGCGCACCCACGTGTACCAGCTGAAATCACATCTTTTCTCTAAATCACGAATCGCTTTCTCGTCATCGAGCATCATCAAGCAAGTTATTCAAGCAGTGCTAAATGCATTTACCATCGAAATGGATTTTACTCTTTATGATTCTAAAGATTCTAAAGCAGACATAGATAAGAAAAATTATCATTATAATACTCGGGACATTTAACATCGTATACGAGTAAAGAAGGTATGTTTTTATGTGTTTAGTATTTTTATATAGCTTTGAAATATTATCGTGGCCGCTCAACGTAAGATCATTGTACCTTCTGAGATAGTACCTCCTTAGATGTGTAAGGTCGAGATTTAATTTGTTTCTGATTGCACGGTAAGTTGGATACTGGTTCCGGCGAGGTTGACGGTTGGGGAATAAAGTTATGTTCTGCTGTCCCTTGCGACCCATCTCCGTCGTCGTCCATATCGCAACCTCCTGTAGTAATTGACTGTGTAGCCATTGTCACGAGATCACGTGTGATACCTGAGTCGCCATTTAATAAAGTGTACTGTATACAATCTATAGCTAACACATCTCTCCAGCATGTAAGCGCAACGCGTTATAAATATTGGAGTCTTTTGGAAGAGAGCTAAGAGAGAAAGAGAGAGAAAAAGATACTTGCGGCGCCTATCAATCTTAATCTCTGCTTTCCTTTTGTCACACTCCATTCCATTCATCCCTAGGGTCATTCTCCTTTTGATATTAAGTTAGGAGTACATTGTTAAATAATTATATTCATTGTGTAATACTATTGCCAGCAAAGTTGAATGTTGTAACATGTGTCGATAATGAACAATTAGCGAAAATGTGATAAATGGTATATGTGTATTAGATGTGTCTTAGAATATTTCGAATGATTCATCATGATATATATGATATATATGAATAGATGTTTAGTAAACTCACATAACACTGCTTGAACACAGTTAAATTTTATACGATGATAAAGTCGATGAAATATACCAATGCTGTTACACAGGTTAAATTCCAGTCTTTAGAATGAGAATATAATTAAAATGATAAAATACATATCCAGAAATCTAAAACGAAAATGAAATATTCTACTCGTACCTTTACAGAGACGAATATCATGCATGAGTATTTATGATACTTGTTAGATTTGTAACGCAATATGATAGAAAGTATGGTTTCCTATTCATGTAACTCTGGGAACGAAAAACTGCAGCTACAATGTACAGTATGTACGAGATGCAGACGTTTGAGTATATGCATTAATAAATTATATCCAAGTACTATTGTCGAAAATTAGTATTCGGCGTGTATTCAACATTCAATTATACATACTGACTCGAGGAGAATGACCCACATTCATGAAGCCGTAAAATCACTGTAGGCGAAGATGCATATCAAAATTAAATTCAAAGTCAACTGAAAGTTAACGAAAGAAAAATTAAATAAAAGCGGCAATTTCGTGCATTTATCATTACACTTAAGTTTGATATAGTGGAATACCTTCAAAAATCTTATCAATACCATTTAGATCTGTGCCATCATCAAGCGTCATAGTGCTCACTTCGACATTTTGCTGGTCTTGCTCTTGATAGGCGGAATCTCGAAAAGAACTGCACGATGACAGTAGGCTATAATGGAAGACACATAGCTTTTTATTATAACAGAAAATTGTACGATTATGTGTGTATATTTATAAGTGAAAAGAAAGCATACCTTGTTCGCTTGGGAGGTGCTGGTGCTTGTTTTCCCTTTTTATTGGTCGATCTTCGCATTTGAACCATATTACTATTATTCCTACTTGACAAGCCACCCATAAAAGTACTCAGCTTGGTAACCGAACCAACTCCTTCTGCATAAAATATATATTTTGTCCATTGGAATAATTTTTAAACGAAATATTTTAAAAAAGTATTTTAATATATTTTAATAGATAACCATTTTTTAAAGTAACTTTCTAAAGAATAGCAATACTTGAAAAGATCAAATTTAAATTAATCTTTTTTATCATGATATTATAAAATCTAATTTATTGTTTATTTATTTTTTTACGTTTTAATGCTAAGATGTCACAATTAACTCATTAATAATACTGTAATATTAAGTATTACCTTGTGTTATACCAGAAGAAGATAATTGCTCGGATACAAGAACAAGCCCGTGTATATTTCCTGTACTTCCAGTCTGTGATTTTTTGTATGATAGTAATGGGATCTCCCCTCCACTTTGAAGCTGTTTCTCTACTTCTACAATAAATAAATGTACAGATTAATAAGATTGCAATTCTTTACATAAAATGAAATTAATTATATAATAAAACAGGTCTGTCCAACCAGTTAATCGCGATTTTCCGTCTTCTTAAAAATAATAATAAAAAAAAAAAAAAAAGGATACAACTGTTTGTCATCAGAGTTTATGATCACACATTAAAGACAGCTTTGTGATAGAATAATTCACTAACCTTCGGTGATACTCGATTCTTGAAACATATTTTCTAACGAATGGTGTATTTCCTTAAAAGTTGGCCGATCTGCCGCTGACCACTGCCAACATTGACGCATCAATTCGTAAACTTTTGGCGGACAGCCTGGGGGGCACTCCATTCGATAACCTTTCTCTAGCATATGATAAACGTCCGTCAAATCGACACCAGGATAAGGGGACATACCGTAAGTAGCAATTTCCCACAAAAGGATACCAAATGCCCACACATCAGACTATAAAAATATCACTAATTAGTATAACACGAAACTCATATAATAGTTTACATTTTTTAATAATTTTTGTTTACCTTTGTGGAAAATTTATTGTACGCTAAACCTTCCGGTGCAGTCCATTTTATGGGAAATTTTGCACCAGCATGAGCAGTGTACGTGTCGTCTCTCATAAGACGGGCTAATCCAAAATCCGCAACTTTAACAAGATGATTCTCGCCGACTAGACAGTTCCTCGCTGCCAGATCGCGATGGATGAAATTTCTACTCTCTAAGTAACTCATGCCACTCGCGATCTGTGTAGCCATATGCATCAAAACTACGGCATTAATCTGATGTTTACTCTCATTTCGCAAATAATCAAGAAGATTTCCTTTGCTCATGAATTCCGTGATAATGTAGAACGGTGGTTCGCGCGTACACACTCCCAGTAATTGCACCAAATTTCTATGTTTCATCTCTTTCATGATGGCCGCCTCTTCTAGGAAATCCTTCAGTGCCATTGTGTCCTCCTTGAGTGTCTTAACTGCTACGGTCATATTGTATCTCTTCCAGACCGCTTCGTATACATCACCGTATTGTCCGCCTCCTAATTTATGCCTCATTACTATGTCCGTTCGATTGATTTCCCATTCGTCCGGCTCGGGACTTAACGGAAAGACAGTAGGCTTATTGTGCTTTGGCGCGGGATACAGCAGTTGTGTGATGAGGCCATCGGCAAGCATCGAATGATGATGCACTAGTTCAGCCAACGTATTAAATTTGCTTTCCGTCGTAACGAACATCTTTTTTTCATTGTCTTCGTTGATTCTATAGTGATACACTCGACCCTCGTATCTCAAAGAGATACTACGTTGTCCGGGACTGCTCTCTGATTCCCGTACGAGGAAACTACCGTTTATTCCCGAACTTAATAGATATTCTGCAGCATTCCTAGATATCTTCCCATGGTACCAAGAGTGTTTTTCCAAAGAATTCACAGGTGTCACATAATTTGACGGTACCCATCCTCTTTGATTGGTACTTGAAACAGCCTCACACCATTCTCCACTTTTGTTGTAACTTATAATACGTATTTGTTCACCTGTACAGAAATATTAAAAAATAAGCATTTAAGGTATACAATATATACAAATCAGGATCTATACATTTTATAAAATATTTTTAATAATATTTAATAAGAAATACAAATTACCTTTCTTCAGACTAAGTTGATTCTCTCCACCAGCTTGAAAATCATACAAAGCTACAAATGTTTCTTTATCTTCTTCCTCCTGTGCCAACAGATTTTCTTTGCTAGTCCATCTGTACACACATACACATACACACATGAAATGATTATAAATATTATCTCTAAGATTAAAGTTTGTTAATTAAAGATAACTCTTTTACTGATATGTATTAAATCAATATATGTTATTTTTATATTTATAAAATTTCAGACCTTATATATGAAAAAAATGCTAAAAGAATGATATATTATCCATATACTAAAATTTTAATACATCTCATTCTTGATGTTACATTTAAAAGATTTAAAATCTCTTTTCATATTAAAAATATAAAACAGTAATTATATAAGCATGTTGCTTCAGACTTTGATCAGTGAACTGACCTATTTGCTGCTTCAAGAAGCCCACTAGCAGATACACTGGTGAGTTGTTGAACATTTGCTTGCTGTGAAATTGATTGAGCACTAGAACCACTTGGGGAATCACCTTCTGGCAATGCTGGAATATGAGGCAGCGGTCTACTTTGTAAAAGTGCCTCTGAAAGAAATAAACAGAGCTTTTCTTTATAACTTTCAATATATACCTACGATGAAAATTTCTGACATTGGTAATTAAAACAGTTCTGTGCTTACATAACATATGAAAATTTCAGAATTGTATTTAAAATATTTAATTTACAATACAAGAATGATAAATCAATGGAATTTTGCTCGAGATATTCTTAAAATTTTCAATTCTTTTTACAGATAAATACATTGTAAAATTTTCATTCACTCTAATGTATATATTAATTAAATATTCATCAATGTAGATATTGATGCACATTCATTACATGTTAAGAGATCTTTATCAGAAAACTAAATTCTTTCTGACTATTCTCTTATCATCACAATTTTATTCTATATAAAAACTGCAGTATTATATCAATTATAAAAGTATAACTTATATAGAAATGCATGCCAACTTTCATAAACTGTAAAACTATAATCTGATACAAACTACATAGTGATGTATGTAAAAATCATTCGATGCAGATTCTGCTTTGAAAAATTGTGCGTGACAGAAATAAGCGTGTTCCCACAGTAGAGTATCAATTAATTATTAACATTAAGCGTGTTCTCACCACTGTGCTCGGTGAATATGTTAGAGCCTATGATGCGCGTATCCTTCAGGTTCCTCGTTTGCTGTTTGCGCGTTTGTCGCACGGTGGACCCAACGGGGATCACCCTGTCCTTGGTCTGCTGGGCCCCCATAGTCTGTTGCCCAGCGGATTACTGTACCATGCCCCTCGCCAGTATCCCTCGCCGACCCCGGCTGCGTACGGGACGGGGAGACCAGATCCGCTGCTCTCCTGCTCGCCGCCACCCTCGCGCACACTTCACTTCCGGCACTCGGAAGGCGCCGGCGAGCCTTCTGACATCGCGATCGTCGTCCGCGTATCTCGTCGTTCGCGCGAGACACCGCGAACGTGTCGGTCCACCCAGCCTCTCGAAGCGAAGATTGCAGTGCGGTCAGGCCTATTCACATTTTTACATGTCAATTATCCGCGCTCTCTCTCTCTCTCTCTCTTTCGCTCTTGCTGCCCCTTGCCTACGCCATATTTGACAGCTTTTGACGTCGATTATTTAGTTTGTCGATGCATTGCTGTGCGGCAGCACGACGCTGGGCGGGTTCTCATGCTTGCGGCTTGCGGAAATCCTCGTGTTTTCCTTTTTTTTCTTATTTTGTTTATTTATCTTTTTATATTTTTTAATATAAAATATATATATATATATATATGAAGAATGTTAAATATTATGTTGTATTTGTAATAAGTTTATTATAAGGATTTACTGTCTAATTTTTTTTCAATTAAAATTTTTTTTTTTTTTTTAAAATCGCTTTTTAGCGCCCAATAGACGATGCTATTCATCAATTATAAATATTATATAATTTTATTAAAATATTTTCTGGCCATAATAGGGCAACTACGATTCCATAGTTTACGGCCGAGCGACAATGATTTTCATTTTTCATAATGTAAACCCGTATCAAATTATGCATTGAAGATTGACCAATCAGAGCAAAGAAATTTTAGCTCCTTTTATTCCGATTAGTCAAATTCCAATTGGAAGCTAAAAATTCGAATTTTTGACTAATCAATAAAAAGAAGCTAAAAAATCTTTTTTCGCCTTGATTGGTCAAATGTGAGGCTTTAATTTCAATTTTCAATGCAACTGAGTCGATTTACACGAGTTTCCTTTCAACAGAATACTCATCGACACGTGGTTGTAGATGGCATCTGACACGCTCTGCGCGACCGGATGCGACCATTCAAAGCTGATCTGATGTGCCGCCATGTTGTCACGTGATCGCACGGGCAGGCAAGGAGCAGCATTGAGGTGAATGCGCCGGGTCAAATACGGGGTATCGGCCACAAAAATTCAGGCGTCTAATTAATACGGTGAGCTGAGGCGGCCCGGAGCGATGGATGCGCGAAAGCTCACGGAGCTGCTGCGGGCGACGATCGACCCCGCGCAGCAAAAGGAGGCGGAGGGACAGCTTAATCAGGTACGCGTGGAAATCATAGGAGAACCGTGGTCACGAGCGAAAACGTGCTCCCCGATTCGCGATCGAGGGTGGAGAGGGCGGAGGGAGAGGAAGGTCTCGAGGCCCCACGGGAACATGTGGCTCGCACTTTATGCTTTATGTCGTACCCTCGTGCCGGAATATCTCTTGCACGTAACGGATACGAGAGGATACATCCTCGTCGGGGATGCGCTCCTAGAATTGTCCCTCGATCAGACTTCCTTTTTTTTTTTTTTTTTTTTTTTCTTTTGTACAGACTCCAATTCTCACCGGACTTGGAATGTTCAGCGATGAAAGAAATTAGAGCGACCGCGAGGAAGATGATTCATGCTTGTTTCGTTTTCGGGGCAGATGAGTTACGACTCCACTCGGTTTCACCGGATGATCCTGAGACTCATATTTTCGCTTGTTAACCTCTTTTATGCGATGTGCTCGCACGCAGAGGATAATCTCAAGAGCGTTTTATCCTTCAAAGCGTGGAACAAAATTTTCACAACTGTAACCGCGAATGTGTATTAGATTGCGTATTAATGCGCTATATTATTCAACAAAACTTTTCGATCTGACTTGTAATTTCCTCATTTATATATCACTGTATGTTATTTTTATACTTAATATAGACATACTTAATATAGATATATATATATGTATATATATAATGTTATATATTGTACATATACTTTATAATCTTAATCTGTAATTTTTCACAAGCCTGTAGAATGTAATAACTAAAAAAAAATATAATAAAAAATTATAATAATATCCTTAAATTTTTCAGATTCACAAAATCATTGGTTTTGCCCCAACACTCCTACAGGTAGTAATGTTAAATGACGTTGACTTACCTGTCAGACAAGCTGGTAAATAACAATTTGTAATCTTTTCGTGTTACATAAAAGATTGAAGATGAAACTGAAACTATAAAACATACTATTCTGTCTTTATATAGGTGTAATTTACTTAAAAAATTTAATTACTTCAAATTGGGCTGATAAAGAGGCCGATAGTGGACCCATAGAATTTAGTATTCATGAACAAGATCGTGCAATGATACGCGATGCCATAGTAGATGCAGTGGTACATGCTCCAGAAATAATTAGGTAAGTTATAATGTTCAATTTACATTATTTACTAGAATATATGTATACATAGTATAATTATTATAACATATTATTCCTCTGCATTATATGTTTAGAGTACAATTAGCGGTATGCATCAGTAATATAGTTAAACACGATTTTCCTGGAAGATGGACGCAAATAGTGGACAAAATTACAATATACCTTCAAAATCCAGACGCTTCGTGTTGGCCTGGTGTTCTCCTCGCGCTGCATCAGCTTGTTAAAAATTTCGAGTAGGTGTATTTAATCATATACTTTCAATGTTTTTCTATACAGTATATGTTTTATATATCTCATATATGCTTCTGATAACTAGGTATAAGAAAGCAGAAGAGAGGGGACCATTAAATGAAGCAATGAACTTGTTATTCCCTATGATTTACCAATTGATATTACGCTTATTGCCAGATTCGTCTGAGCAATCTGTTCTGCTTCAAAAACAAATACTAAAAATTTTCTTTGCTCTTACTCAGGTATGAAAGAGAGAAATTGAGATGTAAGGAAAAATAATATCAGAATATTTCAAAATTTAATGATATGTATGTCTTATTCTCTCTGCAGTACACACTTCCGCTTGACCTTATTTCAAAGGAAGTATTTTCACAATGGATGGATGTAGTAAGACAAATAGCTGATAGACCTGTACCACAAGAGATCAATAATCCAGAACTTGACGATGACGAACGCGCGGAACTGTCTTGGTGGAAATGTAAAAAATGGGCGTTACACATTTTACATAGGATGTTTGAAAGGTAATTATATAAGTTTATTATGTACAACGAAGCTCAAAACTATTATGTATTGAAAATGATGAAAATGAGAGACTGTTTATATACTTATTCTGATATTTTATTGTTAATATTTTATTGTTTATTATAGATACGGCAGCCCAGGAAATGTGACCAAAGAATACCAAGAATTTGCAGAATGGTATTTACAAACGTTTAGTGCTGGTATTCTCGAAGTTCTTTTAAAAATTTTGGATCAGTATCGTAGAAAAATTTATGTCTCTCCTAGAGTAGTACAGCAATCGATCAATTATATTAATCAAGGGTAAGAAATTATTTATCAATAAATGATTATAATATTTTGCCCCGAGAAGAAACATAATAATAATAACGTTTCAAAATTTTAGCGTGAGTCATGCATTCTCTTGGAAATTTTTGAAACCTCATATGTTTGAAATTATACGTGATGTTTTATTCCCTATCCTTTCATATTCCGCTTCCGATGAGGAGCTATGGAATACTGATCCCTATGAATACATCAGAGTGAAATTTGGTAAGAACAAGTTAACAGCATTTTGCTCAAACATTTTAGAGAACTTTGTATTACTTATCAGATTGCTTTCAGATATTTTCGAAGATTTTGTTTCACCAGTAACAGCGGCGCAAACTTTATTGCATTCAGCGTGTAGAAAACGAAAAGATATGCTTCAAAAGACAATGCAATTTTGTCTAGAGGTATTAACTAGTCCAAATGCAGACCCAAGACAAAAAGATGGCGCATTACATATGGTATGTTTATAGAAAAGTATTGTTCTTTTGATTTTTTATGGTTACAATACAATTTTCTGTTTTATATACATATGTATATATTATTTATATAATATATAAAACTTTATTCACATATAGATTGGAAGTTTGGCTGATGTTTTATTGAAGAAAAAGATTTACAAGGAACAAATGGATAAGATGTTATTGCAATATGTATTCCCTGAATTTAGTAGTCCTCATGGCCATATGCGAGCAAGAGTAAGTAAAATGATAAATATGGAATTATCATTGTTATGTAATAATACAATCATGACATGATAGTGACAATTGTATTAATTATATTTTCAGGCCTGTTGGGTGATGCATTACTTTTCGGAAATTAGATTTAAATCGGAACAAATTTTAGTCGAGGCAATTAGACTGATTACAAATGCTCTTCTAACTGATCAAGATTTGCCTGTTAAAGTTGAAGCAGCTATAGCGCTTCAAATGATGCTTGCAGCGCAGCCTAAGGCTCAGAAATATATCGAGCCGTTAATAAAACAAATTACGCTCGAATTACTAACTATTATAAGGCAAACGGAAAATGATGATTTGACGAGTGTTATGCAAAAAATTGTTTGTACATATACTGAACAACTAATGCCAATTGCTGTAGAAATTTGTCAACACTTGGTAAGAAGTTTGAATAAAGTGTAATCTTGTGAAACAGTTTGTGTAGAGTGTCATGTACATCTTTTTTTTTTCAGGCTGCTACATTTAGCCAAGTTCTCGAAACAGATGAAGGTAGCGACGAGAAAGCGATAACAGCAATGGGCCTTTTGAACACAATAGAAACAGTCTTGACAGTAATGGAAGAGCAGCCCCAAATTATGTCACAACTCGAACCAATTGTCCTCCAAGTAGTAGCTCATATCTTTGGGCAAAGTGTTATAGGTATATTCCTTTTTCTTGTATATTTAAATATTTATTAATATATCTAAGATTGGCATTGCGATAAAAATAACAATGTCTGTAATGTTTATTATTATATTATGTATAGATAAACTTTATTTTTTAATGTAGAGAAAAATATAATATTACATTTTTTATATTTTAATAATGTTTTTTTTCCATTAGAATTTTACGAAGAAGCTTTATCGTTAGTTTACGACTTGACGGGTAAAAGTATATCCGAAGACATGTGGAAAGTTTTGGAGCTCATGTATCAGCTTTTCCAAAAAGATGGTTTTGATTATTTCACTGACATGATGCCTGCGCTACATAATTACATCACTGTCGATACTCCAGCGTTTTTGTCGAATGAAAATCATATTTTGGCTATGTTTAATATGTGTAAAGCTGTAAGTATTTATTTGGATTTTTAAAAATATTTAAATCAGTATAATTACTTTCTACACATAATATCTATTGTCTATGCCAGGTTTTGACTGCTGATGGAGGCGAAGATCCCGAATGTCATGCTGCCAAGCTGTTAGAAGTCATAATTTTGCAATGTAAAGGACACATAGATCAGGTAAAACTTTACAGTGCCAAAAATTAGAAATTATATGTAAATAAACGTAATTATTAATTATTTTACGAAATGTAGTATGAATATTAAATTGATTCAATTTTAGTGTATCCCATCACTCGTGCAATTAGTATTAGAACGTCTAATGCGCGAAGTTAAAACCTCAGAGTTACGAACAATGTGTCTTCAAGTAGTTATTGCTGCTTTATATTACAATCCTGCATTGTGTCTGCAAACAATGGACACATTACAAGGAAGCTTTGATCAGTCGACAGAGCCGCTTGCTTCGCGTTTTATCAAACAATGGATCAACGATACAGATTGTTTCCTAGGGTATATATTTTTTATATAAAATATATAAAATTATTAAAAAAAGATGATAAAATATAAAATTTTAGATTTAGATTTATTTCAGTTTGCAAAAATGAGATGTGTGATTTTTCCTTACAGTTTACACGATCGTAAATTGTGTGTCCTTGGATTGTGTACATTAATTAGCATGGGCCCTGCTCGTCCAGCTGCTGTGAATGAATGCGCAACGCAAATTATACCATCCTTAATCTTATTATTCGAAGGTCTGAAAAGAGCGTATGCCGCTAAGGTCGCGGATGGAGACGATGACGAGAATGATGAGGAAGAGAGCGACATTGATGAAGGTAAGAAAAATATATATTCCATATATATTAAATATCTACTAATTTATGATACAAAAAAAGCTAACTAAATTTGATAATTTTCAGAAGTTTTATCTTCCGACGAAGACGAAATAGACGATGCTAATCAAGAGTATCTCGAGAAATTACAGGACAAGATAACGCGGACCTCCGCTCAACATGGTTTTAATGTTAACGCAACTATACAAGACGGTCACGGTGATCATAGATCCGACGTTGATGACGATGATTCAGAATATGACGGTAACGAAGAAACTGCTCTTGAAAGCTACATCACGCCCCTAGATTCGGACGATTCTAATCAAGACGAATACGTTGTTTTCAAGGAAGTCATACAAAGTAAATATCTGTTTAAAAAATGGTACTTTATATAAACTAATTTTGCACAAATTATCTGTTATAATCCATATTTTACATATTTTTTAAATTCTTAACTAGATATTGAAAGAACCGACATGACCTGGTACAGAGCGTTAACAAGTCTCTTGAGTCCTGAACAAGAGAAAGCCCTACAAGAAATTATCCTGTTGGCAGATCAACGTAAAGCAGCTTTAGAGAGTAAAAGAATCGAACAGAGCGGAGGTAAATTTAATTCTACTTTTAATAATTTATTTAACAATTATAATTGAGAGAGATAATTTTTGTTACTATATAAATAAAAATAATAGTGAGTTAATTATTACTTTTCTATATATTTTTTTTATCACTTAAATCTGTGAAAAATATTTTGTTAATTTTCTAGGTTATGCCTTTCACTCACAGACTGTGCCCACCTCATTTAACTTTGGTGGAACACCTTTAAGTCGATAAGGACTTGTAATCATTTGAATTTTAGATTAAGTAAGTAAACAAATTATACGAATCTGGAACAGACATTTGCAGCAATCATTACTACATGATTATTTCAAAAATATTGCGCATTTCCTATTTCCTATTTTGATGTAAACTAATTGTACATTACTAAGGCAATCTAACAAAGTCTTACTTTAATACAATGACATTAATATTTCATCTCCATGAGATCAGTCTTGTGCATACTGTTGTTTCATTAGTCGAGACAGCAAATTTAGTGATCATAAAACAGAAAAATGTTTTGGTCATACAAAAGAAAAAAAAATGTATATTCTCTTTTATACAAATTATGCTAATTATAAATTTTATTCATATGATTTGATTCAGTTCAAGTATTATATCTAGCAAGCTATAATGTTTTCCTAAAAATTTTTGATGTAATTGTTTTATAAATTATTATTTATTAAATATTCATACATATAATATTAAATTATACATTTAAAATTATATATATATATTTTTTTTTTTTTTTTTTTTTTTTTTTGAATAAATCTTTGAATACAAAAAAATACAAATTTCAGTTTGCTAGATATATACTTTTCGTACTAGATGTATATTTAATAGTCTCGAATCGCATGCCTTAGTCTAAAATTGTTTTAGCAAAACAAAATCGCTTAGTTTATATAATTATAAAAACCTAACCTAACGTTTTGTTAAAAATTGTTGGTATAAATATATTAAGAAACTTTGATTATGTGTATAAACTATATTATTTGATATTATTAATGACTCATCAATTCAGCAAAACGTTATGCAATACATTCTTCAGATTAATTTGTGAATTATATAGTTAAAAAGAAAGTGTAAATTTCAAGTTTACTAGAAATAACTCGCAGAATTGTGTTGCCTATCAGCAAATATTTAGATAAAAACGATTCAGATTTTTAAATAAACACTGTTTTTTCAAGTCTTGTTTAAATGTATATTGTATTATATATATATATATATATATATATATATATATATATATATATATATATATATGGCCAAATATTCTGCACAGCTACCAATCACTTTACGTAAATCCCAGCACAGCTTACTTTATTTTGGCAAAAATAATTTTATACATCATATACTTTATCCAATATACTCTGAAAGATGGAGCTGCATCAAATTGGTTTAGCTGTCCAGCTTAGCAAAAGCAATTTTAATAGCTTCTACAACTATGTAACAAAGTATTCGCAATCATAAATCTTGTGGAATATAATTACAGTACACCATTAAAAGGCATTAAAGAGAACACAAATAAATTTAAGCATAGCTCTTTCTTTCACGAGGTGTGTATTGTAATTATATAAAATGAACTCGGAGCAGAAATAAACTATAAATATCAGAGCCCAAAATGATAAAGGCGTACAAAGAAGAGGTGTTCTGTGCTGTGGTTAGTGAAATGATTATTGCACAAGTGCTTCTTGTATCAGGATGCAAAAGAATGCATGCATCAATTATGTGTCACTTCAGAATACAAGTTATGATTTGTATTTTAAAAATTTTTTACTAAAATATTATTGGATTAGTAAAATTATATGCTTTCCAATATTTTGTTGATAAAAAGAATATATATATTTATAAATATTATTGAATATACATATATATATATATATATATATATATATATATATATATCATATGTATATGATATGTATTTATATATATCATAAAAGTCTAATAAGTATATCATAAATATATATCATATACATATATGTATATATATACGATATATTTATGATATATTTATACTTATCAGACTTATTTTCTTTGTCGAATATATGATCTTAGCTGTTTTACACATAAAACTGCAAGAAATGTGCAATAATTTTAATCACATGTAATATAAATTTTTTCCTGATTTTCCCGGTAAAGATTCTATATACAGGGTGCATGCAAAGATATAACAATATGGTATATACAAGAAACAATATATAGTAAATTATGTTAATGATCAGTATGTTCAAAAAAGCACAGATATATATATATAAAATATATAGAATTATCATCGTTTAAAAACTTCAATAAAATAAAATTTTAGCTGTAATTTTATAAGAAATTTAATATAGCATAAAAAAATGTTTTTATTGAAAATCAAAACAAATTAAATTTTACAATTTCTTAATATGCTGCAAGCATATTAAGAATTGCTTGACTGTACATGGTTAAGTTTTATTTTTGTTCGTAATAAATATTAATATTCAAATCTAATATGAAATAATATGAGACAAAATGTTGTGTATGTTTATAATATTGCTCAATATTTTTAGAATATTTGTACTATATATAAAGTGTATGTATTTTTTTTTTTTTTTTTTTTTTTTTTTTTTTTAAGGCTGGAAATAATTTATATTTATATGTAACAGGAGATAATTTCAAATTGTAAATATCAGAGAGAAGTTACATGCTGATATATTATATATATATATATATATAGTAAAATTGAATTGTGTGAAATTGATAATTGCTTAAATTATAAAAAAAAGTAGATATACACAAGACATATTGAAAGGAATAATTTTTCTAACATAATTAATATACTGAATTGTGTACTCCTTGTATTTCCGCCAATTTTATTTTGCAGTACCCTGCTTTTAGCTTTACTTGGAATTACGACTATTATCTCGATTTCTTGCAGAGTTTATATATCAGAAATATATATATATAAAGCGTAAGCAATTTCTAATATCGTATCTATTTCATGAATGATACGATACGCTCAAATAAAGATGCCATCACTCTTTACATTGTGATCCGAACTCGCGATTTTTATTTATGGTTAAAATCTTTGTGCATGTAATGAGAAAAAGTTAATTGATTAAGTCAATTTTTCTCAAAGAAGAATAATTAAAAAAGTGCCTTGAGATGTTTAATGCAGACGGGACCTAAATTAAAGAATACAGCAGAGTAAGCTGTAGGTCGGAGTGAGGCCAGGACACTTCTCTAGTTCATAAGTTCTATAAGTATACTGTGTATTAAAGTATAATAAATTAATAATAACTAATAGAGAAGACGAAAACTGTTCCTTTGCTCTTTATAGGGTACGAATTGCAAATTCTTTGTAATGAATATTTACCGCACACATTCTCTCGGTAATTTTTATATAATAACAAATATAAATAATCATGTAGTGCAGCAGTGAGTCTTATGACAAAATCACATATACGCTTAAGTCTTGATATTGTATAAACCGATAAGAGGTAAGATACAAAACTATATATACTGATGCTTTAATACACGGATGAAGTTTATAGAAACTTCGCTATTAAACTGAAAATTTGTAGTTTCTACATATACATATACATATATACATATATATATATATATATATATATATATATATATATATATATATATATATATTGTATATCTGTCATTTATTTATTTATCCAAGACCTTTATTTCTGAAGTTTACAATATGTTTATGAATTTAAGCATTTAGTTTTCTCTTACACCTGTTTAATCAAATATATTTAATAAACAATAAAATATACGCAATCGAGCGCAATAGTTTGGAATTCACAATTGTAAGTCATTGATTTCTTTAAAATAAAAAAAAAAGTATTCAGAAATAGCAATATTATAAATTCTACTATTAATTTTGTTATATATAAAAAGAATTTTCTTGTGTAGATATACAAGTAGCTCTCCTATGTAGTTGTCTATTCTTCTTTCATTAGCAATTAGTTACTATTGTGAACTCCAAAATGTATATAGATTCATTAGGACATATATATTAGCTAAATATTTTGATTTATACATCAATACAAGAAGAGATAAGAGAAAGAGAAGAATTGGTAGCACATTTCAACACAGTGTTATGTTTCTGTGATTCTTGCATGTATCACAATTTTTTAAAATTACATTGAGATATGCTCAATTATTTTACATAGACTGTACAAGTGTGACATTCACAAAATACACTCTGTCCAACGTTTTTTTAGTAATTGTGAAGTGTAATAATAAATTAAATTTTGTAGCATAAAAAAACCTCTATTGTATTGTATCTCATAATTGTTAGCAACTGCTATAAGGTTTGTACTTGTACATAGGGCAAAGAAAATCAATTCTCTATTCTTAGCGTGAAATAAATTCAAATTTGTTTCATAAAAACATTGGAGCCTTATTTTTATGTACATGTAAGAAAAAGATCTATTTTTTCTGTTGGGTAATAAAATATACTGCTTGTGGAAATCCAAACAAAACATTTCCAGTTCCGTAACAGCCTTATATTCCACTTTCAGTCAAAATACATAAGTTAAATTACTTGTACATATATTTAAATGAAAAGCAGATTTCGATAGATGCTGCAGTGAAAAAAGGCTATAATGAAAATGGAAGTTATATTTTGGAAAATAAATACTTTATAAATTAAGATACCTATAAAAACGTAAAACTGAGTTAAAAAAATTCAGAATATGAACAATTTTTAAATTTTGAAAAACTAGAATTACTTCAATCAAATATCTTGCATTGTAACATCTATCATCTGCCAAATGTCAAACTATATTTTTATAATCCTTTCAACACTGCACTTCAAATTCACTAAAAATAATGCCATGGCCGATAAACATTTTAATTATTGAAAGCAAAATGAACAATGCATCTGTTTCACTTCAGGTTTATTAATAGAAAGTATTTGTCCAATTAAATGTATATAGGCCTGGCAAGACATAAAGAAAGTAAATATGTTAATGTTGTCACACAAATGACAATAAGGACACCGTGTAGTTCTGCATCCATTCCATATTTTAGGATCTTTTCACCTACAGCGAGTCCTCGGTGAAGCATGTACAGCATTGATGGCGAGGCACTGTATCACTTGAGACACCGTTCAAAATAATATGATCCTACATAACCACCCCGCATTGCTTTTGCTACATTTTGTTCAAATGCCCTTCTGTTGTTCTGTAGAACCTCAGCAGCATCTTTATTTAATGGATCCTCGGGATTTGGTTCCTGTTTATTACATTTATTTGTCAATCAAATTTGAATATAAAAGAATAATAATAATTAACAATAATTAGAGATATTAAAAATATCATCATGCTAAAAATAAGATTATATTGTTATAATACCCTAAAAAACTTTTGACACGTGTGTGTGTGCGTGCGCGCGCGCGCGTGCGTAAAAATTTCTTTTTAGGATATTATAACAATATAATAATTTTATTTTTAGTATGATTTTGTATGATGTGTATAGAAGTATATGTGTGTGTGTGTGTGTGTGTGTGTGTGTGTATATATATATATATATATATACACACACACTAAAAAAAAAAATAAGATTATTAATTTACATCTTAAAAGAAACCTAACATTTTGAATGTTAAAAGTATATGTATACAATATGAAATGTGTATTATATATATGTATGTATGTATGTATGTATGTATGCATGCATGTATATATATATATATTTTTGTAACATTTTTTGTGTCATATATACAACTAATAAAGAGATATAATTCTCATATATAAAATATTGCAAGTTGCAAAGTATATTAATAGAATGAAACACATACTAGGAAAAGATACTGAAGACCATAGACAATGGAATTGATCGTGAGTACAGGTTTCCAGTCCTCTCTCAAAATATTGAGGCACACATTACCATCCAAGTCAATGTTAGGGTGATAAACTTGAGTTTCGCATTTCACTTTTGGTGGTTCGTGCGGATAATTGGGTCCGACTTTGAAACTAAACACAAATCTACCACCTCTATAAAATCCCTGAAACAATCAGCGAATTGATACATATCATTGATTAAGAACCATTGTCAACCTCAATAGGAATTATCATTGTATCGATGTTGTAAATAATTCAAATTTATAATTTTAGAACGACAAAAGTCAGCCGACAAGATAACGCAATGGCTTTTTGAAACGCTCCAAGCACACGTGTACTCACTTCATCTGGACAGATGATTAACTTAAAGCTTAGCAGATCATCGGGATCCGGGAATTCCGTACCGCATGTTTTCGGTAGATTGAGTTCATTTATGTCTGAAAAAGGAACACCAGAGATGAGAGATGGAGCGGTGTGGATGCGTCGTTATACAACCCGAACCTTTTGTAATTCTCAGCTGTGCCGCGGACGCCTTCTTCTGGGTCCCAGCTTTCGGTGACTCGCCATCTTTTTTCGCTTGTTTCAACGAGAATAATTTGATCATAGTTAGATCGCGCGCCAAACGCGGACTAACATGCACGTATCTCTCGGACTGCGGTCGCGATCGCGGATGGCATACAAAATCGCTCCTATATAAAGACCAATAATTTTTTGACACCCGCGCGGGATCAATCCCTCGGTTGGTCCCGCACCACACGCCACACGCCACACGCACGGATCTGAACAGCAGCAGCTAGTGTCACGTGGACGGATGGTGGTCGTGCGCACGCTGATGTCACGGCATATCGCGTGAGTATGATAACAACGGATGTGTTTTTATTATCGACGGAGGATTACTCGCGCTCCTCAATTTACTTCCCTTACCAAAAAAAGATGGCGCTGTCAGTGCGACTTCGAGCAGTCAATCACGTGTTTCACGTGACGTCATCTACGCCCTTTAAATTTCAACGTACTTGTATAAATTCAAATGGCGCGCACATATTTGCTTGGAAGGTACGTACGCTGTTTTTTCCTTCGCAATAAGATATTTTAACAAGATTTCTAAGAGTCCCGTGAAGGCTTATTTAAGGTAACGTATGCTCGAAAACATTTTACGATTTTGTCAAAACGATTTACGTCTCTGCCGATTTTATTTTTAAAATTGCGAGTATGTCGCACGCAATTCGCATATACCGTTGCGAGCGAAATCTTTCATGATGTATAAATTTATTATTTAATTGTGATTTGTTAATTTGATATTAGCATAATTTACAAATCGATATATGCTATTTATTCATCGAATAATTCTAAATACAATAGTTTAATTTTTCGAAACACGTAATTGTTAATTTTAATCGCTAATTTGTTAAGATAAAATAAAGCGATTATATACATCATTGTATATTTAACGATGATGTAACATATATATAAACAAATTGCTCGATATTTAACTTGAAATAACTTGCAGCGTAATGACGTTCCGAAAAGCGCTGTTTTCGACTTATCAATCGTTCGTTTGAGAGAATCAACAATCAATTGGAGCACCGTCACTGGATGGGCAATTCTAACGTTAAGGAAAGCTATCATAATTATCAGCAATATGATAGTCAGGTGTGTGTCTTATCTAGATGTATATTCCTAACCTGTAACAAAATTTATTTATATATCATTAAAAATATATTTCCTTTGCTTTACATACACACTATATTATAGATAATCATACCTCATGCCTCATATTAATGATAACAATGTTATTAATTTACAGTACAGTCTTAGCAATTTACTTAGCGGAAGTTGCGTTGCATCAACACAGGCTTCTAATGAGAAACATAGATCATTATTTCGGGCTTCCCATAGAAGGTAATGAACATTATAGTTAATCTTTAATAATAGATCTTTATTTTAAATATTGTGACAGAGTAGCCAAACTAAATTTGGATTTGTTCTTTTCAGTTGGACCAATGGCACTCTACAAAATATTCATGCATCTTCCAAAACAGTATGGCCAGTTCCACGCTTTCAGTCAATCTTTCTACCAGAATTTTCAATTAAGGAAATACCGATGAAGACTGGATATACTTTTTTAGATGTAATATCTAAAGGCACTTATGGAAAAGTATATAAAGTTCAAAAACAGGAGACTGGTCAAGTTTTTGCACTCAAAGTCATTAGCAAAGCCAAGATTGTAGCAGAAAATTCTGTCAAACAAGCTAAAGAGGAGGTACGTGTATAATGTCTGAAGCAACACAATATTATTTTAATAAATATGCCATTGATTTAAGAAATTTGATATTTTATACTTAGGTAGCAATACAGAGAATGGTTGGACATCATCCTTTCATAGTAAATTCTATCCACAGATGGCAAAGCAAAAAAACTTTGTATATATGTACGTACATATTTCTCTCTATGATTACAGCATTAAAGTTTTAACATAATATTTAAGCACAGACTGAGATAAATATTTACAGAAATAAATAATATTACAGTGATGGATTACATTTCTGGGGGAGAGTTACTTTCATTAGTCGATGAGTTTGGTTGTTTACCTGAAGAAGTAGTTAGGATATATGTAGCTGAAATTGCTTTAGCTATAGGTAAGAATAATTAATGATATATTGTATTTAATGATATATTGCTAATGTGTTATTGACATTTATATACTTGTATAAAAACATGTATAGATTTTCTACACAATGCTGGCATAGTGCACAGAGATCTGAAAACAACAAATGTTCTGCTTGATGAAGATGGCCATGCTGTAATAATCGATTTTGGTTTTGCCAAATGGTTACAACGCACAGAACGTACAAATACATTATGTGGAACACCCCTCTATATGGGTAAGAAAATTTTATAACAAATATAATAATAAGAGAGATATAATAATAAAGATATAATAATAGATATAATAATACACATTTTTATACACACAATTTGTTACAAAAATAATGATTAATAATTTTAAATATTGATTACATTTTTCTATATCGTTTTTATATTGTTTCTTTTCAGCACCTGAAATCTTGAGGAAAGAATATTATGGACATGAGGTTGATTGGTGGTCATTGGGTGTTTTAGCCTGTTTTCTACTTACAAATGAGGTATGAGATAAATTTTAAGTATAAGTCATATATTCTATATGACGATCACTTGACATTTCCATTATGATACTTTATACTATGAGTACGTCACTAGAGTATCATTGTATTAGAAGCGCACAACATCACAAGACTCCGTGGCGCAACGGTAGCGCGTCTGACTCCAGATCAGAAGGTTGCGTGTTCAAATCACGTCGGGGTCAAAACTAATTTTTTTTTTTATTCTACTAGAAATTTATATTAATAATTAGAGTTTAGCAGTAATTGCTTTTTTATTACATTTATTTGAAAATATATAATTGATTATTTTTTATACTTTAATATTTATGTATTCGAGTTAATTCATAAATCATGAAATTGGTTTGCATTAATATTTAGTTATTAATATAATATGTATCTGGAATTTTATAACGTTAACATAAAGATACAAACGTAATTATCGCGTCAGTGTTTAGTAACTGCAAAAATATAACGCCCCCGGGTGGGCTCGAACCACCAACCTTTCGGTTAACAGCCGAACGCGCTAGCCGATTGCGCCACGGAGGCAGTTGAGTGCATTTCTCTTACAATTGCAGTTACTGGTATCCAGGATTATCACCCATTTTTCGTAGGATTATCTTTTCATAAACATTTATACAATTTAAAAAGATTAATATCATAATCGAAATGTCTCTAAAAAGACAATGCGGAAACTAATTCGCACTATCCGATTCTGAATTTATTTTTACACGGATTTTACTTTAATAAATAACAATAACTGCAACAACTAATTACTATGTAATAATATTTAAAAAATGGAAAAGTTCTTGCAATGTATTTAATAGTAAAGAAACACGTGTGCCTTTAAATAGGATGAGCTGATATTAGTTAATATGAGAATCGAATACTCGCGTTTAATGTTAAACGCGTTAAATACACAGAATCATAGAATGAAACGAAATAATCTCCCGTTGTGACGCTTATTGCAAAATTGTTTCTCGCATGCCTTGACATTTCGCCGGGTCCGCTCACCTTATGTACCACGGCGTTGTTTACACCTGGTGCATCATCGAACGCTGTTCGCTCGCCCTTTGATTAATTTACACCTAGGAGAAATGTCGGCGTGCCGCATGCGGATGCGACATTCGCGAACAATTGCGAGATTCTGTTGGAAATCTTGTGCAAGTACATTCTCCATGAGTAATCGATTCGTTATGACGTTGAAGCTGCATCAGCGTGAGACTAGAAAGGTAGGTGTCAGATGACAGCGTAAATCTGTGGATTTAATTGTTCCTTGACAAATTGAGTTTGCACTGCACTATATATATATATATGTTATAAAAATCTACATGATTTTTCAACTCTGAGTCAGAGATGAACAGATGCTTAAATCTTTTCGATTATCTTTGAAATATCGCAAAATATAATATAAATATTTTCTTTTGATTTTACATTTTCATTTATAATACACATATATCTTTTAATCAATACAAATTAATTTTTTTATTTACCCGAAAAATCGTAAGAAAAACGTACATATTTCTATCGATTAAATTCTGAAAATTTGATATAGACATTCCAGTAATTAATAATTTCACAAGTTTGTAATTTTATCTGCAAAAATGTCCTCATTTTATTAGTTATATATGTATTTTGAAAGTACGTGTTTGATAAAAAAAAAAATCACGAACCCCATTATTTTATGAGAAACTAAACTTTCGAGATAGACCACGATTGTGAGATTCTGAAATGTCATGAGATACGTTTCATTAGAACTTGTTGCGTGCACAAGCGAATTGTGGGCACGGTAAAGAGTTATTAAGGGTCGTAAGTTAAGGGGAAAGGGCATCATCATTTTACTCAATCCGTTGATGGTGCATGCTTGTACCCTGTTATTTCACGTTGAGAGAAGATGTTTATCGGCTGGCGGAAGCCCCCGATTATCATATCTGACACGGTAGATATACACATGCGTGCAAGTGTGTATATATATATATATATATATACATATATATTCTACGCATGTTATTGAGAACGTAAGTGCTACTTCGTGACTCACTTGTTAACTTATTATCGCGTGTCGGGTCCTCGTCGTTTCTGCGACTCTGAAGCGCGACACGTTGCGATTTGACAGATCATACGACCGCTACTACGCCTTATTACGATGACTTAACGTTGTGACATAGATTTGTGCGAGCCGCACAAATCGCGGGATTTATCGGCGAATGTATCTCCCTCATGTACCCTCTTGTCCGTCTCCCGAGCATTGATCTTTTCGCAAATCTATCATTCACCAAATACATCCATTTCGTACATCTTCCGTAAACAATAGTTTTTATCGAAGTATGTTTGCTGAACAAGAGCTTATACTTCAATAGACGTAAACTGTGTAATTTCAAAATTTTAAAAAGACAAATTTACATCAAATTTTTTACATATATGTTAATATACGATATATATCTAGTAAATGTGTATGTAGTGAAATTATTGAAAAGACAAAATTATACGTGTACGATTATACATACGATTTTTAAAGTTCATTATTCTTGTTTAAAAATTGATGTGTTTAGCATAATATTTTTGCAATCTTTTGTATTTTAGTACTTTAGTTCTTATACGATAGATCGATGGAGAAATTATGAAAAATTATTTCCTCTCTTCATAAAATGTGTCGATAAGAGACATTTAAATGAATGAAAAGACAGTGCGTGCATATAAGACTTGTGACTGTGACATATTGTTAATATGGAGAAAATATCTTTCTCTCACTTCTACATCTCCATTATACTCCAATAAATTTCGCACTATAAAATATACTGTAATCCAACTTAAATATGAAATATGAATTAATTATGAATGATTAGTAAATAGCAACGAAATATATAAACGAGGTCATCAGGATTTCATAGTAATAATAATAATTATTATTTAACGATGATGATAGCAATAATACAAATAATAATATTAATAATAATAGTGGTACTGGTACTAAATCGTAATAATAATAATAATAATAATGACACATGTAATCTCTAAAAAAGAAGACAGAGTCGAGCTACTTACTATATAGTTTATCGGAATGGGGATGTTGTAGAGGTGCGTGTCATTTTCAGATGGGATATAGGGGATTCCATAGGGGGATGAGAGATATCGATCGGGGAAGGACCCTGAGTTCGTCCCCGCGGACAGATCGCGGTGTCCGCCAGGACGAACGGGAACGACACTCGGAGCCAGGCCGAGTCGCATTCCGGGGTGGGGTAAGGGAGAGGGGGATCATCGTGTGTTCTCCATCTGCCGTCGGGATTACCGAGATCGAGCGTCGATCACGTGCATATCGATGAAATAACATTCGATACGAGTGTCGTACACCCGTGGGCGATGCCGTCGACAGTATCCGGTAACACGCGATCGTCCCGCGTCCCCGGAGATGCGCTACCGAGATCGTAGTGCGCCGTGAAGATCAGACAACCCTACCCTAGAAAGATTGATCGAGTCGATGGGGTCGTTCTTTCGCGCTTTTTTTTTTTTTTTTTTTTTTTTTGCTCTCCCTTTCTTTCATTCACACTGTGCTGATACTTTCACATTTTCTGGGCTACATGCTTCTTATTCTGACATTTTGACGTTTGCATTCTTGCGTTCTCGCTCGTTTTCAGACACACACACACATACATTCTCTCTATCGTTTTGCTTTCGCTTCTGTCGATATCGCGACGAACTCGTGCATGCGTCTCGGAGAGACGCCGATGCATGAGCTCGAGCCGATCTTTAAGAGGAGCAGTCCTCCTCTTCCTCGAGATGGTGCTGCTGCTACTATTGCTGCCGCGCTGCTGAGGTTACTCGTCAATCAAACCCTCCTCGCGCCAAAATTTATTGCTCAGGCTTCGGAAGCAATTCCGCCAACTTGGGCTTGTCCTTTTGTTCCTCGGAGGATTCTTCGCTGCTCTTGGTCTCCTTGCTATCCTCGCTGAGTTTCTCCTCGGAGGATTCGTTGGAACGTTCTTTCAGCTCTTTGGCGACTTCCTGTTGAACTGGCTGTTCAGCAGGCTGTTGGACTGGTTGCGACTCTTCAGCAACCGGAGGCTCCGACTTGACCTGCGGCTGTTCGACTGCTTCCACTGTGTCTCGCTTGATTTGACTGGATTCCTGAGGCTGCGCTGGCTGCTGTTCGTTGGCCGCCTCTACTTGTTGGATAGGAGCTTCGGCGCTCTTCGCTTCTTTCTCAGGCTCTTTCTCCTTCTCTTCGGCTATTTTCTCCTCGCTCGGTTCCTGAGCTTTAACAGCCGGCTGTTCGACAGGTACCACTTCCAATTGCTCGCTCTTCTCGACATTCTCGCTTTTGGCGAGTTTCTGTTCTTCGGACGATGAAGCCGCATCATCTTCCTCTGCTAACTGTTCGCTCTCCCCCTCGCGGATAGGTTTAAGTTGTTTCTGCGGCTGGGCTGATTCCTGGGCAGCAGGGGCGGCAGGGGCAGCTGCGGAGGCAGGCGCGGCGGTTTCTTCAGCTTCGCGGGTTACACGATCGGGCTTCTCCTCGATCTTAGCGTGAGCGAGCGAATGGATCGTGGGTTGCTTCGGCTGTTCAGCCGCTTCGCTCTTCTTTTCCTCGGTGGCAGCAGTCGCGGGAATTTCCGGCTCCTCTTTCTTCAAGGTTGGCTGTGCCGTTGGTTCTTCCAACTTCTTTTCCTCCTTCTGTTCTTCCTTGGGGATCTTTTCGGCGGCGGCGTCGTCGGCACGTTTTTCGATAGCCGCAGGCTTTTCAGGTGCGGGTTCCACTGGCTCCGCGCTCTTGCCTTCAACGGCTACTTCTCTAGGTTCCTCCTGAAAGAAAATTCAAAGTAAATTAGAAGCAGAATTAAAAGTGTAAAAACGACGATAAAAAACGAGACAATTCTCACTGGATCAAGTTAAATTATTTGATCATATCGAAAGTTAAAAAAAAAAAAAAAAAAACTCACTGCTTTCTTCTCGACTGGAATCTCGGCTGGCTGCGGTGCGGGCTGCGGCACAGGCTGCACCGACTCCTTGGTCTCGGAAGCGGCTTCCTTCAGGGACTCCTGTTCTTGTTTCTTTTCGGCCTCGGCGGTGGCCAACACTTTCGGCTCTTCTTTCTCCACGGAATCGATTTGCTCTTCAGATGACTTGGCTTGTGCCTGAGGTTGTTCCTCAGCTACCGCTTTCGGTTCTGATTGTTGCGGCTCGTCTTTCTTCGGTTCCGCTGGTTGCACTTCCTCGCTGCTCCTCGTGGCAGGCGCATCGACCGCGGCGGTTGGCTCGGCTGGTGCCTGCGCTGGCTGTTCAGCTGGAGCAGGTTCCGCAGGTGCGCTGCTTTGCGCAACATCCGCCGCTTTCAGGGCAACCTCCGCTGGAACCTTCTCCTCGAGAGGTACGACCGGCAGTGGCGCGTGGCCCTCGTGGTGATCGGCCACCGGCATGGCAGCAATCATCTTCAGCCCCAAGAGGCACACCATCGTTGTCACGGCAAATTTTATCATCGTGATATCTGCAAAAAAATATTGAATTTTAGATTGGTGAATTATGTACCGTAAGATTGACAATCTCGTTAACTTAATTAACTTAATTCCGTTAAAATCAAAGCTCTGTTAAAGAAAAAATATTTTTGACAAATTTTCATTTCTCGAAATATTGAAAATATAATTATCGCGCGATAAAGGAAAGAGACTTTAGATTACAACAATCACGAAACTTGCAAAAAGATTACGCTTTTATTAAACTAACTTTACAATTCCGTATACCTTTCGGTGTTATAGATGCAAACAAGAACTGTGTTAAATAGTTACATCCCCTGATTTTTAATATAACATCTACATTAATAATACTCATTATATTCATAGTGTGTACATTATTTAAAGTTACAAAATTAACATACATTTTATAATTATTAATGATAAAAATTTTCAAAGTTATTTTCCATCCTCTCCTGTTTATAGCGTTACTACATAGTAGTTAGAATTAAAAGTAATTACAAATGTTACACTCTTTTTTTTTTTTTTTTTTTTATAACGCGATCGACTCTTCTATATCTAATAATGTTCACTTGGACCTATACCGAGAAAACATTAGGACGCGCAATCTTTCATTTAGGCGAACGGACGTGAGAGCACAATCTGTCATCGTGACAGCTGGTCATGAATGGGACAAACATCATGAATGGACCGATCGTGGATCGCGAGACGAAAGAACAACAACTATGATGGCGTTAATGGGAAGAAGAGCCGGAATATGGGGTGCGCGGGCAGGAACGGGAACGTCACGCTCGGTACCGATGGACATTTTACATCGGGGCTGCCGCGAGAGAATCGGCAGGAAGGAGAGGGACGAGTGACATTGAACCGAATGCATCGAATAAGGCGAACGTTATGGAACTAATGACAGGATGCGTGCCCCTCACGCTCGTTATACGTGTACGCGCGCACGGCTTCTCCGTGTACGTTCGGTTCCTCACTCCGTATAATATACGGAGAATATGCTATAATGCTTTCTCACATCGACTTTTGTTGCATAGGGTGAATAAAAGATTAAGAATGAATCGCTCATTTATATCTCGAGGATTTAAGAGGAGAAATGCCGGGGTGTTTGGGTTACAGGCGATTGAACGTGAAGTTATATTTCGAGTGTACTGTACTTCAACAAATATTAAATTTTCATTTTGATATAACGCGTAAATTTATTCTCCAATAAAAGATTTAGCTTTGGAACGTTAATACTTTATGCAAAACTAGAGATAATAAATTTGCATTGCGTGATACGCAATTCTTTGCGTCGTAAACAATCGTGAAATACATCGCCTCGCGAATAAAACACTAGACGTTTGCGAATAGGTTGTATGTATATATGTGAAATCAGAGACAAACGACGCGGTATTTACGCATCATCGGGTTGGTGCGGCTGGATTGGTGATCATTAACGTTCGAGTTAACCGTAATCATTGTTACAAAAGCAATCGCTTTTCCAGTCTAGCTTGTTATTCCGCACGACTATTATCGATCCTTTCAGCAACAAATTTCACGGAAAATTATCGCCAAACATGATATTTAATTTTACTCTTGTGTTTAATTATAAACCTCTTTGAATATATTAATTGAAAATCATGAAATTAATCTTGAAATCAATTTTTAATAATTGGCACGAATTATAAAAGAAAGAAAGAAAGATTATTAATTAATTAAATAATTAAAACTCATGAGATAAATTTACAAATTACATAAAGTGTATACTCAAGTCATATGAAGTAATAAAGATTTCTCTGAGATTCACTTATACATATATATATATTCGCATCGAAAGCGGAGATTACGCTTGTTACGCCTTGTAGAAACCGTCCGGGTTGCGGCAAACCGGAATGCGTTGTTGGCGTGGTAGAATCGAGAGTGAAAGACGACGACAAAGACAGGAACAACGAGGCGTAGTAACGAACGGCAAAACGATACAATTTTTACGGTGAGATCGGTACGGAGTTCGCGTTTGGCGACGCAATTGCAACTGGCTGCAACTGTCAGATTCTTTCGAAATCGGCCGTCTTTTCGCGTCGCCAATATCATCAATATATCCACCGAAACCACCTTGCGTCGCGATAGAAAGTGAATCGATTTCTCTCCCCTTCGATTTTTCTTGCACTGAGCAATCGCGTAAGTTACTCAGAAGCAGAAGATATTCGCTTCATATCATGTGCAGAAATATCTCTTTAATTATAATTGTGAAAATTAATTTCGATTTGCGTGAATAATTATCGGGGATAATTTCGACAAAGGAATGGTGTAAGACTCGCGAACAGATAAGTACGTAGCTAATTGTAAGATTCAATTCTCCGAATATATTTGCGTGTGGAAGTGTCCGCGACGAATATAATTACACCGGATGTACGGCAATGTAGCGCGTCGTCGCAATAAACTTAATTGTGAGCCAATTCAAGTACCATACTCGTCGACTTATTGTCCGTGCATCACACGTACATTAATTATTTCCTATACGACGTCACGAGAGAGCGTATGACGGACGCGTGTTCATCGATGCGCGCGCGGTGATGATTTCGTATTCGACGTAATCTCTTCCGTTCTATGCAATCTTCGAAGAGAGAAAGAAGAAGAAGAAGAAGAAGAAGAAGAAGTAGAAAAAAATCGATGAGATTTTTCGAAGAACGCGACGCGTCGTTGATCGCGTCGCAAATACAAATAAGTGTTCGTCGCCAGGTCGATAGGTGCAGGAAATGCCTGTGAAAGATGATGGACACCGATTACCTCATCAAGATCATCAGAGATGTAATGATGGTACTATGCTTACAAAGAAGTCGTGCAAGCCATCAAGCACTTCAACGTCAATGATTATAGCCTTCTGTTCTTCTCTCTCTCTCTCTCTCTCTCTCTCTCTCTCTCTCTCTCTCTCTCTCTCTCTCTCTCTCTCTCTCTCTCTCTCTTTCTCTCTTTCTCTTTCTCTTTCTTCTCGCGGTTTGTGATTGTGGTGTATTGAAAGAGCGGCGTCCGTTCGTCTAATCTGAAGCCACGAAATTCCTCGGTTCAATCTAAATTCATGAAATGCAATGCTTGTGTAGCGTGAAATCACGAGATTTGTATTCCTTACCTGATTTAAATCTATGTAATCTACTACGTCGTTGCACGAGGGAGATTTTATTAATTAAGAATACAGATCGTTTGCAATATGATGCTTTACGATTGTAAAAAAAAAAAAAAAAAAAAAAAAAAGAAAAACTCGAGAAGATGGCCGGTTGGCGACCTCGAGTTGACGTTGTGGCGCAGGTAATTCGTAGATTGACAGATTAGGCTGGCTAATTAAGGGTCGGAAAGGGGGCGCGTCGCGAGAGGGGGGACGCGAAATTACGCAAACGCAGTTGCTGCTTGAGAGAAATCTACAAATTATATATACAGTGACGGATCGCACGCTTTGCACGCGAATGACGCATGTTTTGACCTCTTAACACCAGACTCTCTTGACGCGTAAAAGACAGAGTTATTCGTAAATTAATCTTTTCTTATGAACTCTTTATTGCTATGAATGTCATGTATATCCAACGGGATATGATAATTTGTGCGAAACATTTGTCTCACAGAAAGAGACATAAAAGCGAATAAGATTTTACATGAATAATCGGTTGAAACTTGTCGCAATTAATTTAAATTGTTTTTTTATACTGATTAATATAAAAAATAATAAATTTAAAGATTTTTATCTTATTTTCCAATGATAAAAAAAATTTCTTTACACGTCCTGTAGTTAAAGAGATTTTAATATAAAATAATAAGAAACTTATTTAATCTACATTAAATTTTATATATATTTAAATTTATTGCAATTAATACTTTGTTATTTTTCTTTCTACTTTTAGATTAAAATTAACAATTACAAATAATAAATATGTATACATGTTCTAATAAGCAATTTCTTCTTAATACACTTTGCTTTCAAATCAAACAGCTTAATACTTAGAGAATTGTAATTCTTTGTTGACAAAGAGGGAGACGTTTTATCGAGGCGTTACTCGCTATTTAAAAAAAAAACCGCATTTGCTGCACCTCGACTAATTGAACGAAGGAATACCAGTGCAAACGGTGAATAATAGCATTGTCGCGCTCCACTTTCAAAACTGTCTCTATTACCGTCACGGCGACACGACTCGTTATCGAGTCCTACGCGTATTGCGAAAGAAACGTAGCTAGCCTCGAGAAAATTCTCTTGCGCGCAAAATTAATAATCAGTCCGTGTCAACTAATCGCGTCTGACGATCGCACATGTCACTCGGACTCGAGACTTCATTGAATAACTATTATGAAGTTTATCACGTAATTTATGTTTCGGAGCTAAATTATGGAATATTTGCAGATTCCAGATTCAAGTTTATATAATATTTAATGATAAATTGAACAGCGGGAAAACATTTTCACTTAATTACGAATCGTAATCAATTACTGGGAAAAGTTTTCGAATTCATGGTTCGCACGATGTGAAAATTCCAAAGATTATGTCGCTTATGATTTAAAGGAAGAAACTCGATCAATCGACAAACGTTTCGATATTGTCGGCTCAAGTAATCCGTGGTGGCCGACACGCTTCCTAATTTGAAAGACCATCTTTCTCCGTCGCGCGAGACGGAGTTTCTTTCCTCGAGGGTTGCAAAACTCTGTGAAAGTGAATGAAGGATTGTGTACTCACGTCTTTTTCTCTTCTCCGTAAGCGAGTGACTCTTGCCAGACGAGTTGGCGTCGGGCACGGCTTCTTCTGCTCTTCTTGGGCTTCTTGCTCTTGCCTCTCTCGGATCGGCTCTCACCGGTTCGCGCGAACTATCGATCGGCGCGATCGATCGGAGAACGAAATAAACGCGGGGAGGTTCTGTCCCTCTCTTTTTTTTTCCTCTCTGTTTGTTCTTCCCTCTCTCTTTTTTTTCACGCGCGTGTGGATTATGCTCGTTTGCAAAGGACCGTTGGCGATCGGGATGAAGGTTGGGTTGTGTGTCGAGATGGAATCGCCGGGGCCCCGCTTATATACCCATTTACCCACCCGTGCTAGCGGCCAGGATCGTGCAAGGGGGCCCCGACCCTCCTCGCCGATCAAGCCACCGGGAGGGGCCCCTCTTTTAGTCTTCTCTTCGCCGCCCTTCTTGGATTCTATCTGCTTACCTACCTACCTACCTACCTACCTACCTTATCTCCCTCCTTGTTCTCTACCTTTTCTTCTCTCTTTCTCTTCCTCCTACACTGCTTCTCGCATTTCTGTCTCCGGTCTTGCTCGCTTCTGCTTACTTTCAACTTGCTCGTCGATTCTTTTGCTCTTTTCCGTTTCGGCCCACGATATCTACGCTCGGCTGTCTCATATGCCCGGTCCTGAAAAGATCTTTGAGTTTGGGAATGAAGTTCGTAACATGGCTTGTATGCTGACCTAGTGGACTTAACCCTTTAATTGCGAATACTGTATATACACGTTCAGCTAGAAAACTTTGCAAAATAAAAACTCGACTAAAACTTTTCCTGTTATTCTTTAACCATGGTATATATGTCATATTGATCTAGAAAAATAAAAATAATTAATCTGAGCGATTATGTTTAATAAATCTTTGATCTGTGACACTCGTAAGTAAAGAATTAAATTCTGTATCGTATATATATATATATATATATATATATATATATATATATATATATATATATATGACAGTCTGTATTATACTATAGCAAAATCGTCTTAGTTTACTACCAATTACTAGGATCTCTTTACTAGAATCGTAAAGTTGCTTTTACATAATATGAGATAACTCTTGTGAACCATAGATAAGTTTCAATTGAAAAATTAGATAACAACGCAGAAAACAACGCAGAAAGTTCAGAAGAGGAATAAGAAATACATAACGAAGGCCTGAAAAAAAAAAAAAATAGAAAATTTTTTAAAATGTCTACATTTTTCGTGTTTTAATTTTGTGTAAATGTTTTCGAACATCAGTAGAACTTAATGTCTTCTGAAATACATTTCTTTGTTCAACGTATCATTTGTATATTTTGATATTTAGTACTTAATTATTTTGTCACATTATAAAATGGAGGGTGTCACGGCGAAAACTTGTATGCTATAATTAATATATAAATTATTGTATTCTGTTAAATGATATATGCGATCGTTCTTACTTGGCCGATTAATCGTAGTTGAAGACGCACCTGCAAATCTCGCATGCCGGTGTGACGTGTCGCGTTTGTGTTTTAAAAGCATTCATTTGATACCATTCAACATATCGAGCGGAAGTGCTACGGTAGGACTACACAGGCAGTGACAGACCTTGAATACGTTTAAAGGGACCAATCGACATTTATTTTTTACGAATTTGCAGTAAGAAAATAATAGGTTTAAAAATACCAGATTTATTTAATGGGTTTAAAAAAATCAATAAAATGCAAAGTGTATTTTTATAAACATATATACTCTGTCACGTAAGGTCCTTAAAAGTCCTGCTATTTGTCCATTATTTCTGGGTAAGTTTAAAAGAGGTCCATTAAGTGATCAAACTGTTATCGTCCTTCCAACTTTTAAATATGAATTATAGGTAATATGACCTTTTCCTCTTGACTTGTGGACAAATCTTCTCCGTGGCAAAATTCGTGTCGTTAGTACTTACATACATGTCTTTCTTTAATTCGCGGCAAAGACGCTTCTCTCAATGAACGTAATGAATCTCACACGTGCCTGACATGTTTAAATGACCGAAAGTTGCGTGAGCACTAGCTATTTTGTTTTTTATTCTTAAGTAGAAACAGATCTTTTTAACTTTCGCTATCGAAAAAGTATCGTACACTAATAAAAATTAAAAAAAAAATTTTTTTTGACATATAATTAGTACATTATATCTTTCCATATAAATAAAAGAAAAAATATAAAGATATACAACGAAATAAAAATTTCTCATTAAAAAGCATTAAGAAGAACAGTTATGAGAAACTAAACACTCTCTTCGTTTGAAAGGATTAATATCCTTGACCAAATATTTGGACAAACAAAAGAAATAAATATAATTATGTCTTTCTCTGTGTGCGACAGTTACTCATAAAATAAAAATTTTTATCAATTAGAATTTCTGTCATACACTGCATTACTTTACGCGTCGCGAATATGTTGCGAATTTGATAAATCGTGAGCCGCCAGGTAAATTGTTTTATTTCATTGCTGTGATTCATCGAGGAACGCATGATGAGTCGCACACGCGTGCGATACACGCGTCACTGCGCATATATATATATATATATATATATATATATATATATATATATATATGTAGACACTATTATGTAAACCATAAGTTTACATATTGTTCTGTCTCGATGAAGTACAATTTTAAAAATTACTCATATCGTTTTACTGATGTCTTAATTTATTTTGAATAATAATTATTAGAGTCGCGATGGATCAGATAATATTGTATCTTGTGTATATGTTTAAAAAAATAAATTTTATAAATTATCAAGAACAATTTCAAGATTTAATAAATTAAATTGATATAAAGTAAATATATATATATATATATATATATATATATATATATATATATATATATATATCATGCATACATATAAAAAATACACATCATATTATGAACACATATTTGGATTGATTGATTCTATTACGAAGATTCTTTATTTACATATTTTGAAAATAATATTATTTGAAAAAGAGAGATAATTATATTTGTTATGTATTATAATACATATATATTTATTTAAATTCATTTTTCATTCAAATTTTGTTTTTGTCTAAAGTTGAGAATAATTTGTCAAGGTCCACATGATATGATCCTTACAATTTCAATATATTTAATTAACATTTTTAATTCATTTCTAAACTACGTTGTTTTGATTTTTTTTACTCAACCTTCCTAAATTTATTAAGGTTACAATCACGATTGGCTGAAATCACGATTAATGATTATTGCGGTTGTTTATATCATGTTTTAAAAACGAAGATTTATTTTATTTTATCACTACTCCAAAATATTTTACGATAAATATATGCTATATATATTTTTTTTTCTACTCATAATTCCTATAGTTTTTATATATCCTTTAAAATAATATATTATCGGTAGCATTCCTCTATCACTATTAAAACATTTTTGCGCCTAAACTGAAAGAGCCGTTATTATATTAACGTTTTCGCGGTCGATGCGTGAATAATTAATGCGAGATTAAAATCATGAATAATTTATGACTTTTATCTTGATGGTGTTATATGTAGCTTATCCGAGTTGAGATCGATGACCTCGCTTGTTCGCTATCTCGACTTCACATCGTAAAACTTTGTCAAACTTTAAATCATTGGTAAGGCATAAAATAAATTGAATTTTGAATATTTTTGTAGAAGAAACAATTGAAAATTATTTTTTTTTTCAACTAAATTAAACGGTTTATATTCCTCAAGAATAAATTATTTTTCATTCATTAAAACGTATTTATAAGAATTAACTTTTTACTCTGGAAGAGAATATCTGATTTTATTAGTTATTGTTGGTTACGAATAAATTTCCACCCATGAATAGACGCGTGACATTTTTTCGGTGCTTTTTTTACGTATCGTTTTGTAATATCGTTCTTTCTTCCTGGATTCTCAGTTATTGCTTAAATGGCGGCGGCGACGGCAGTGGTTACTTTGTAACCAACGATTCCCAACCGTTACATACCGTTAGAATAATGCGCGTTTATTAAAGTTGCCGTTTTGCGAAAAAATAGATTCTTCATACGTATGTATGCAATTGTATCTGAAAAAATGAGATTCTCAACTCTTGTTAAATTTCTTGAATCTTTAGCATTAAGCCAGTTCAATTAAGGTCTGAATTTTTGCTAAAAAGAGATCAATTCGAAATTTAGAGAAACTTTTTTTTATGGGATTTTATGTATATTCTATTTAAGTATGTTATTTTCCCACTTTTGCCTACTTTACCACGTAACGTGGAAAAAAATAAAATATGTCTGTGAAATATATTAAGCTTATTCTTTATAAATTGCATGGAAAAGATCATACAAACAGATATAGTCCGCCGAGAGTCCCGGTATGATTCGTTTTGTGATATAATTATCACAATGTTAATTACTAAATTACTACGTAATTATGTTCCTTGGAGAAAAAGTACGATGTTTTTATTTTAGTTTTTATGACGTTCTTAGCACTGCTCATTCACGTTGTCTCTTTAAGCACTAATTGCGAATAACGTCCGGCCGCGCAAGTCACGTAGAGATTCTCACAAGTTTTATGCGTTAATTCCGGAAAGTATCTTTACACAAGCATATATATCCGAAGGACGACGTCGATGATTCCCGCGAACCGCAAGGCTGAAAACAAATATTCTATTTAAATTATCGAATCAGGACAAGGATATGCCAGATATAAGGAAAAGAATGGCAGTTAGAATTATACAAAATTATTAAGCTTTCCGAAGGACTGAAATTTAATTATGTATATAATATGAAATTTAAATATGTATATGAATAAATAAATAAATATATATGTATATATACATATATATATATATATATATATATATTTATATATTATATACATATTTAAATTTCAGCCCTTCAGAAAACTTATTAGTTGGATAATAAAAAATAAAAGAAAAAAATATATATGTAATTTTTTTTTTCATTCTTAAATTTGAGAAACAAGAATCTCTTATTTTTTTCAATAAAATGAAAGAAAAATCCTACTCTTTCTTCGCGGTATGTTCCGTGCAAGAATTCATCATACGGGAATAACGACAATCTGAAACTTGAAGATATACAAAATTCCCGTTTTAAATCGATCCGCCACGCCACTTTGCTCTTACGTTCTGCTGCCCGCTTATCCCTGGTAATTAGCACAGATGCGATTTCTCATAGTCCAGCACGTGCATCAAGGACGCCATTGATGTGCGCGCATAAAGTCAGGATTTTATTGTATAATAAAAATAAGTGCGATGTATACACCGCGCGGGTCTGCGATATTCCGCAGAAATAATTATTTCGCGAATAATGATGCCGCGTACTTGACTTTCGTTAACCGCAACCGATTTCATTATCACCTATTGTTTTACGTATGTCGTGTTACGTAACGTTTCTTTTCTCGAATGGAAAATTCGCGGATGACGCTTTTTGCGATCCGTTACAACGGCGATAATTGACGCGGTTAAATAATCGGCTCGTCGATGACTCACGAGCTGCGTATGAGATTTTTAGCAATATCTTGGCACGAGGTGTGCCGAGGACGCTGTTAAACTATCATCAGCTGATGTGTATTTAATACCAGACAAAACGGTCGCACCTATGTTGCAACTGTTATTGACCGTGAGCAATCTATAACAATTAATTATCATGATGCGCAGAGGATGATGCACGTGCTAACAGTGTTCCATATTGACATTCTTATTACGTTTGTTACGTTTATTACGTTTAATCAAGAATGTGCACCGATTAAATGCATAAACGAATGTGCGCGATAAGCGCGATGTAATTGTGAATGAAATCTTTCAAGCATGCAACAATTATAAGGTTTTCAAATCCTTAAGACATCGATTTTTGTTATTTTGATTTACATTAATTATTAAAAGAATTTTAATTAATTAATATTATTATTTATATCGCAAATTCCTTTCATTATAAGGGTTGCGTGAAAATAATAATAATTTCATTGGTCGGAGAATTCTTTTCCATAATCAATTTCTTCTTCGTCATCGATTGATATCACGTACATATACGCTTGAATGACATATGTACTTTAAGATCTCGCACACACGTGTGCGACATTTTTTTTTATACGTCAGTACACAATCGTTGTTGCAACTCACAGAGACGTATGCTTTTCTTCATTCACCCTTGATAATCACGCGCGTTTAATCACGGTGAATCATCGATTGATCGGTCATTGCTGGATACTCCGATCGTTAAAAACGAGATAAAAAAACCGATATATGTCCTTCGTTTCGTGCAACTATGTCTGGCTTTTGTCAAATCGCTACGCATTTCAAGTTCTTTTCGGTTCGAAAGGGAGTGAGTTCTTCGTATCCCGTTGTGTATTTTGTTTATTCACGAAGAAAATCGTCGTGGAGTCGATTTTCTTTCCTGCGAGGAGCTAAGAGTATAAAATATGAAACTACAAAGTTGTTAAAGATTGAAAGAGACGGCAGTTGCGAGAAAACCTGTCTGTATGGCCGAGCAGTATATTAGCTCGCACTTCTGCAAGCGTATATATTTTCTGTTGCGTGGAGATGAAAAAAATCTAAAAAGGTTCTTTCGCGTATCTCGATGGCTCCCCGAGGATTCTCTTGTGCAACTACGAGAGTGGTTTCACGAACGTTCCTTCTTCGCGCTGCATTATTTACGCGAAGTAAACTTATGTGCATCTTTTTTCGATATATCGCGCTTTTCCTTCGCAGACGTTAAAAACGGTTATTAAACGCTTCTTCCAATTCTTGCTACGTCCTTTGTATTTTGAGGCTTTGGGACACGATGCGAGTGAATTGTTGCTATAGCAACCGAGGATTCAGGTCGCACGATGTAGCGAAGAATGTGGGGAGGAAGAAGATGAAGAAGCGAGCGAGGAGAAGCCCACGTTTAGGCAGGTTTGGCCGACCTTGACTACTTGACTCCTAATTTTATCCCAAACCGAATCCGGTTTTCACGATGCTGGCACGTGAAAGATGGTATCGTTGCAGGGTAAGGGTTGCAGCTGAATGGCCCGCCTGAATGCTTTCCACAAGCTGTTGGCTTTTTCGTTAATTAACAATACAATTAGCGAAATCTCCCACATCGTAAAGTTTATATATAGCATATTTTAATTTGACGGATCTTTTTTTCTATAAAGAATTTCGTAATCGATTAACGTAACAAGTTCATAATGAGAAGTATAAATTTATTTTTATCATAATGGAAAGAGGAGCGATTTAAAAAAAAAAACCGACATTATAATTAATGGAAATGTAAGCGTCATTAAGTAATTTAGTCAATAATGATAAGAGAAATAATTATCTATAATATTACAGTTTAAAAACAAATATTTTGCTTAATGAGCTTTTTGTGAATTATCTTTCTACATTACTTCTCTATGAATTAAAGGAAATTGAACCTTTTCGCTTACGGCCAATTTACATCTTTTACAACCTTAATTCACTACTCCCATTTCTATTATAGACGCATCATTAAATATAATAATATAATGAAGGCGCACGGGTGTTAGGACACTTTTGCGATGAAGTCTATTGGAGGGGAGTGGAGTAGATTTTCTTATATGATTACGAAATAATGACGACGCGTGGCAACCCAGATAACAGCGGTCCTGGCACGTCCTGTCGACGGCGCGGCGGCGAGTCTGCCTGCTCCTTTTGTCGCCTTCTCTTCCTCCTTTGCCTCCTCTCGTGCTTCCCTGACCCACAAATCGAGCGTGCGACCGAGTCCGAGATCCCTTTTTCTCCTTTTCACGCGCGACGGATGCACACGCGATCCCATTATCCAGGAATAGCTGCGGGTTTTCTAATTTTGCGAATCGACCGTGGCGAGAGGAGGCACGAGAGTCAATCCCCATCGTGGCGGTCTCACTCTTAGAGACAGGCTCACGGTAAATGTACATCGCAATGTACATCGTGCCGCAGACATTATACGGCATTATGGTGCGGATCGTCGTGTAACGTTATGATTATCTCGCAAGGAGCCCAAGGTCCGCGTCTCTTCTCATCCTCCCCGTTCGCAGGTGTAATTGTTCTTTCATTTGACGCGTACATCGCATCGCGCGATTCCCCGCTGTCTCTCGCCTTTTTTTTTTTTTTTTTTTTTTTTTTTTTGTCACCGGACCTTTTCCACCTCGCATGCTTTGTCGAGAGGATCGATGAAAAAGGCTATCACTCGATATCTCGAGGCTCGTCCTTATTCCATTCTGCTCTTGTGACTGGAGAAATTTTTAATTTACTTTATAAAAATTTTTCAACTATCAGACATGTTATTATCGGAATATATTGTTTTCAGAGAATAATAAAAAATGTGTAAGAGTCAAGATCAAGACTAAAATTCTGAAAAAATTTGAAAATTTAAACTAGTTTAACTAATAATTCAAAAGATACAAAAAAAAAAAAAAAAAAAAAAAAAAAACAGATAATTCAATCACATATTATATATCTTGTGAACAATAAATTTCGATTAAAGGACGAACATTTGAATGCGAATATATCGACTCGCGTCGTCGATCCATTTGTGGATCGCGTATTCAGCAGGTGATAATGTTCAGCCTTTCCTACAATGTAAGACGTAAGGAAAGAAGGGAAGAGGAAGACGAGTAGACGACGGCGAAAGAAGAGAAGAATCTCTGAACTCTCTCGCCTGAGCTCGCGGAGCTTCTGCCGGCGGCTACAGCTATTTTCAGCTGGCTCTTCTATCCTTTCCTTCTCCCCTTTTTCTCCGCTGGGCGATTCCTTTCGTCGTGTTCCTTTTGCAGCAGCAACGACGACGTCGTTGCGGCAGTCAAGCGGCAGCAACAGCAACGGCATTAGCCCCGGTATATACTATGGACCAAAGACGACGGACGGGGCCGGAACGGGTTGTCGTTCAGGTTTTACCACAGGGGATCGTTAAGATAATCGCCGCTATCCTCATCCTAACTTAGCTTTAACCGTACGATATATCCATGTCTCGCTCGCCGGTCCCGTCTCTTCCCTCCGCCCTTTCTCCCCCTTAGCTCCACGATGTCCACCCTCTTACACCTCTCCTCTATACTCTCCGCGCTTTCTTCTCCTTCTCTTTTTCTTTATCTATTTCGATGCCGTCTCCTCATTCACGTCGCTATGCTTCGTCGATGCAGACTACGTGTGTGCATAAGTTATGGGTGCGGTTTACGATCCGTGATTTTGATTTAAGGGCATGGCGGTAAAATTAGATGTATCGCATATTTTAAGTTTGCAACGCGCGAAATTTATTCAGCAATTAACAGAGAGAGAGAGAGAGAGAGAGGGGGGGGGGGGGCTTAGAAAATGATTGCGATAATAATTGCGCCGCGTGCACAAGGCGACGTATGATTTTCTATGTTATTCTTAGAAGGACGCGATTGTGAACTCTCAAAGAACTTTCATCGATAAAAGTAACTTTGACCATCGATCGTTGATGATTGTCTTTTAGATAGATAGATTGCTTGCATGCATGTACGATGCGTACAAAATGATGATTCTTAGTAGTCATCCTTCGACTTTTTTTCTTATCTCTTCATGACCATCTCTATGATTTTATCTCTATGACATTGATTATCGTCATTAAGAAAAGCTGCACCAAGGATAATTTCGGCAATTTCAATAATTACACATCTCAGAAATCACAATTTCAATTTGTCTCTCGAGAAAATTGTTTCTTTAATCTTCTTTCCCATAAATATTGTCTAATTTATAAATTTAAGACATTAAAATCATTGCTTTTATTATAAACTTATGGTGTGATTAAAATTGAGATTATTTCAATTATTTCTACAAAAATCATAAAAAAGAAGAAAAGATAACATTTCAGTCTACTATGCATGCCACTGACTTGACTATCTGCGGATATTGCAGTCCATCTTCTTTACAATCCACAAATGTATGGATTTTTCAAAGTTAAATATACATACGAGGTGCGATTTTCGTCAATGGCATCTCATTTCGCTCGTTTAATCTTAATTATCCACCGGCGACAGGACTCCCCAGAGATGCTCCTTTCCTCGGGAAGTCGCGGGGAGCCGCAAGGACGCGGAGATGCGATCGGTCGTCGTCGCCTGACGCCGCCGGCCGGTCGTGCACGCTGGTGTATAATGCGTTACACAGGTATTACAGGTATTATCCGTATTACACGTATTACGAGTATTATACGGACGTACGTGCGACCTCGAAAGAACAGGCCTGGCATGACGGCTCCTTCTTTCTTCGATTCCCTCCTCGCGCGTCTTGTCTCTTTCCTTTTGCGCCCGCATCTTTCCTCCCCTCCCCCCCGCCTCCCCCCCGCCTCCCCGGCTACATCGTCATCATCCTTCCCTGCACGGGGTCTCGCTCTTCATCCCCCTCTCCAACCGTTCTCCTCTATCGCGCGACTCATCCTCTACTCTCGTTCACCTATTCTCTCTCCTACCTCTTCTGTTATCTTTTTACCCTGAGAGCGAGCGGGCGGTTTAACGTCCGCGACTTTTTCTCGCCTTCCTCCCCCTTTCGCTCTGCCCCGTCTTCTTCTCCTCTTCTTCTTCGGCTGCGATCATCTCTCTGCGGAGTTGCACTTCTGAACGCTTCGCGCGCAATGCATTTCTATGCAATCGAGCCGAGATTTAAGAAATTTCCTTACAAAACGTTCCTTATCATGCTTCTTTGTTTCTTAAATTGTTACAGAAAATATTGTACGTGTAATCTTTTTATATTTTATATATTTTTTTATTCGATTTAATCGAATTGTAGATATAACTTTGATGAAAGACGCTTTAATCTTTGAAAGATGCAATATTGCAATTTTTTCCTTCATTGGATATTATAGAACTAGGATAGAAAAAAACTTGAAGATAATCTATAGACTTGGATTAATAAGCGCGATAGATTTTAAATTCTCTGTATATTATTCTGACGCGCGATTGCAACGTTTTGCAATCAATCATGCATATTTTATATATTTCTCAGAATGTAAGGTTCTCATAATTCCGATAACATCGAATACTTGAAACTGCAACGTAGTAAATTTTGATTTCTGCAATATAAATAATGATATGTATCGGATTATTATGCATCGTACCAATCTTCTCGCGCGCGTGTGGTTTTCTTCTATTTCCTCAAAGACTAATAATAAAGAAAAAAATTGTATGAATCAAATTTTACATAATCTTTACGTAAATTGTATTAATATTCTTCTAATATAATATCCTGATAATCCATTTTTTAATGCTAGCATTTGACATTAAAGTTAATTGCTATTAATTCTTTTTGCACTAAAGCTCGACTTTAATGCATAATATATTTTCTTATCTCGAATTGTCTGAAATTATTTTTAATTCTGAAATAAATCAATTAATAAATTATATATTTAATGAAGGCTGGATTTACATATTTTTAATATTGAAAATCTGATTTTTTTCTTTCCCTAAAAGAATTCGTCAATTAACAATTGATGCAATGAAAGTTAAACAAGCATAAATTTTAACAAAGTTTACCTGTGTAAATATAAAATTTTTATTAAATTTATTCACAATGTAATAATCAATTGAACGTCATCGCGTAAATAGGCCATACGAGCCGAACAAGACAGATTTCATCGATCTTCACTCATGGAATGACCTCGGTATAACGCTCGACCTTTACGAACCGGTCCCCCGCGAGTGTAGTGCATTTGCATGCTGACGCAGGTGTATACGTTGCACACGATATGGGCGGAATTTGCGCTACAAAGTCTTTTACACATTAGATGTACGCGTTAATAACAGGCTTCGTTGCGAATGACAGTCATCTGCGTATCGAATTTAGAGTCGCAATAAACTTTTCTATAAAGGTGACAAAATTTGCAGGTTTTATATATTAAGTAATTAAATTAAAAAATTATTTTCAATATTATAAATAATTACAATTAGTTATCATTATTTGCACACATTATTATTCGTATATTATATATATATATATATATATATATATAAATCGTAATCTCGTTCATCAATATTACTTGCAACAATTTGTTCGGTACGATCGAGAGCGAACCATGTAAGTTCGCCTTTAATCCGTGGCGATGGGAGAGGTAGAGGACAGGTTTCGTCGATCGCGAGGGAAGGCATTATGCATCTCGATGCAAACCCGTACCCGGTACGGCGGTCTGTTATCGGCTAGAAAATGATCTCGTTACACATATAGTGCACGACCTTAGTGAAACTGGTTGACATGAATCGATTTGTACGCATTGCTAGCTGCGGCTCAATGAATTATGCTACTTATATGCCCAGAAATAATGGAAAAAAAATTCTTTAATCATTAGCACCAGTTGCATCGATAGTGCTAATTAAATTAGCCTAACTTATATATGTATAATAATTCTTTTCTTTTTTTTTACTTAATTTGTACGTGAAAACTATTTTATAATTATAAAGTTTTTCCAAGAGAATATTAAATTACGAATTATTACTGTTGCGTTTTAAAGTTATTTTTAGTGTTTGTCGAATGAAAATGAGATAAAAGAAATGACTAAAAAAATGGTCGATGAAATTGATCTTTATGCGTGATACGTATGAAGTAAGATAAAGTACAAGTGCGCGATAATGAATTCTCGATATGTTCAATCATACTTTATCAGGTGGCACGTCAATGAATTACAATGCGTATGTCTGATCGAAAGCGTGTGAGCATGAGCGAATCGGTTCCCGTATCTCTCTCGTTTGGTTAATTGAGTATTTCACTTGATCCATCTGGTCCATTGGTCCATCTCAACGAAGCCGATCATTTGCATCGTTGCCTGTCGTCGAGGATATTTGATTTGCATTTGACGATCGTCGTGATGTAATTCGCGTCATTTCTTTGCGCGATCACGAAATGTGAAGTGACCGCGAACTTGGCTAGCTTGTTTGCATTCAGGGTCACGTCGATTCAATGACGTAGCTAACGAATGACCGATGTTATATCTTGATCATCTGAAAAAGAAAATAAAAGAAATAAATAAAAAGGAAAATAAGAGAGTAAAACTGGGAAGAAGGGAATTTAATTTGATACTGTTAGGCACAGATGTTGTAAAATATTTACAGTACATATTAATCATAATATGTTGCTTCAGAATCATCCAGCATAATATTATACTGCTTTCAACACATTGTTTAACAAGATACTTGATCAATACTGATTATTATTTTTTTTTAAATTCCAAAATAACCCAAGATACACGTCTCTTATTTGCCAGTACTATGTCGCTGTAAAAGATTCTTTTCAACGACTGGAAAATTTCCACTACGTCTCGATGGTCTCTGGGAATATTCCACTGCTCAACGGCCATAAGCCCTTTAGGAAACATGCGTGTTAGTTTACAATCAGCCAAGTCAAACTTACTTGAAAGGGTTCCTTGACAACGAGTACTAACAAAAGGTTCCTTTTATCTTTCGAGAGACAAACAAGAGTATCTATTAGGGTCAGATCAAATAACAGGCCTTGGGAGTCCATTTGGATCGAAGGCAACAGCGCACATGATAGGGTACAGAGATTGTCCGTGGTTAAATCGCACTATAGAACTCTGTTTGTTAGAATAATTTGCAACACGCGATTCATGTAACGATTCCTTGTATAACTGCGGATTTAAAAGCTTTCTGCATCCAAAGATGCAGCATTAAAATCTCTTCTAACCAGAGAGCTTATCTCATTTTCCTATCTATACGTTTATAAATTAATACGTTCATAAATTAAAACTTTATTATTAATTAAATGATTTGTATGTAAATATGAATAAGAGAAGACATTATTATTTTGATTTCGCTTCATAGATTGTTTGGATTTTCTTTTGCATTCCTATATAAAATGGCTGAATAATGACAGAATACCAATGCAACATATTAGATAAATAATAACAAATTCCATATGATTTGCGATCTCAACAATAGCCAACGAGGCCGTTTATATCGCTTCGAGTATAATAGAGATACGTCTCTTTTGGTAATTTCGGATGAAGGTCCACGCTCTTCAGCGCACAAGTATCGTCGATTAACGCGAATGTGTATTTGAATAGAGATGTTTAATTCATATTTATCTCTTTCGAGAACGAAGAGGGAAGTGACTCATTTTGCTCAAGGATTATCACTCTCCATAGAGTTTGACAACATGTAACTTATGTTTGTATAACAAAGCATGTATAAATAAATAATCTTTAAAATTAAAAGTATATTTGAAAATAATTGTCATTAATATTGATTTATTCTTTTCTTCTTTCATTCTCATTTAACTAAATTATGTTTGCTCTGTACAATCGTAACAAAAAAATTTTTCAAAACATCAAAGCGTATTGTACGTTATATGTAATGTCATGTCAGTGTAATATTAAATATTTTTATATAAAATTTAAATATTGGCAATGATTCAATTCTGTCTCTATTTAAGATCTATGTAAGAATATTTCACGTTACGTTTGATGTGACAGTGACATTACGTATGGTGTGTGTAGATCTTAAAAACATGCAGTATTAATTTTATGAAAAATAAAGTATCTTTTAAACAAATGCAATAATGAATAGTACTTTTGTACTTCAATAGATGGAGAGTTTAATAGAAATCCATTTCTTAGTCGCCTCGATGTCGTAAGAGCATGTTAGAGAAACGTCAGTATGCTTCCTGCTTAGCCTGAGTTTTTGCGATATTCATCGAATCCGATGCGATATTCCGAGCGCGATGTCGCTTCGTGACTTTGTCAATGGACGCGCACTGCTAACGATAAGCGGAATCCCGATCGTGAATGGAATCTATTGCACTTTTTTGAATTTATAAATTCTAGAAATAGTTTCAACTCGCATATCAGTTGCTTAAAATTGCGTATTTCATATTTGCATTGAGATAAATTCATAGCTATAATTATTTATCATTATTCTTGAACATAATAGACAACATAATAATGCTCATCAAATATATTCGAATAGAAAATCGAGATAAAAGATCAATTAATGTTTTGTGACTGCTAATAAAGATTAATTCGCATTTACTTGGAACGGTTGGTAAGATGCAATATCAATAATGAGAGAGATCTCACGATAAGAGATCCATCTTATTGTTTTTTATACCTATGCATTCTGAAATCAATCTCATACATACATAAGTAAATACATGCTGGCGTATCTCGTGGAGAGCTTAGTCATTAGACTGTGCAGTATGCATTAGCGTGTATGCAGAAAACGGGTTTAAATACGCAGTAATATGATAATTACGAAATAAGCATCCGTTTGGCGCCGATATTAGTTAACGCCGTGAGAGGGATAATAAAAAAAATCAATCGCAACTAATAGTATAAGCGCCAATCAATCGCTTTACATATTATATACGCACTTGCGTGAAGCAATCGTTCTTTCTTTTTGCAAGGCTCATTACGTACGTTAATTGGATCTAATTTCGGCGAAAGTGTATTATGCATATCCGCGCGTATATATATATATATATATATATACGTTTCATTTTTAATTTCACTATTTTTCATGCTGCTCACGCTTCAAGATCATTTAATATTATTCACGGTCTAAGTATGAGAAGAGGACACTGCCGGTTTAGCTCAACCTTGAACGCTCTCAATTAGGAGAGACGCACTAATTATGTTCACGCCACGTAAGAAGCTTATTGTTAGAGTGCGATTGATTAAGATACACATTGTAAACGAAATTGGCGTTAATTCGAGTTTAAGAAGGTGTAAATATCGGGGATTCATGTATATTGGCTCGGACCGTACTTTTCTATCTCGGTGAACAACTATACGTAGAAGACTTAATAAAATTTTTATCTTTTTCTTTCTTTCCCGTTAACTTTCGCGATAACTGTAAATTCGGCTCTAGACCCGTCTCGATCGTAAGTAATTTTATTTTGATCCTTTTTTTATTACCCGAGTTTTTCGAACTCTACCGAGCTACCTGTCTAATCGTCGTAGATGTTATCGTAGATTTAATTGAAAGATCATGACGTTAGACAATCACATACCTGTTAAGTGTTAACTTGATTTTAATCACGGCTTCGAAACTATTTTTTTAATTTTATCTCCATCTTATCGTTTGATCGAAATCTGGGAGTATTTATAATTCTTTGTTTAACGTATTGTAATATACAAGTAATTTATGTTGTTATTGTAATAATAACTTATGTATTATTTTATCGTAAGTTTAAAGTTACGTGTAACAATATTCAGCTGTCAAAATTGTAGTTTAATCCTGTTATGAATCTAGACTAGATTTTTAATCAATATTTTTCTTTATATTTTTCTATTATAAAAAAGAAAACAACTGATTTTTTTATCAATTTTTTCTCACAATCATTGAGATATCTATCGAATAAGCTCGAAAAAAAATTTTCTATTTGAAAATGTATTTTAATGGACTAAATAGACTATTCATTTACATACAAGTTTATAATAAACCTTCTTTTTAATTAAGGAATAAAATTTAACCTGTAGTTAAAATTAATTATTATTAATTTTGTTATTCTGCCGATTTGATTTTGACATTTTCGTGATATTTTCACATGTCAGTAAGAAACGTGGCTTCATATTTAATCGCGAGTGATGCAAGTTGAAAGATCATTGCTCGATGAAGACAAGGACATGAAAGAGTGACGATAAAAAATATAATCATGCGTCATAAGTATTCATTACGGCCAATTTTTAAAATTTTTTTCTGTCGTAATGTTTATTTGAAAAGTTCAAGGCTTAGGTAACGAGTCTCGTCGTTGAAACTACATTTTGTTATTAGATCATTTAAGACGCGTAATTAATATCGTGAATTGCATTGCGCTAAGCTACTCGGTAAACTGATGAATGAGTGGATTAACCGGTTGGAGATATTTAACGTAAAATTCCCATGTTATTATCATACGTATCATAAGCGGCGTATACATTTTAATCTGGTCGTTCAACGACAGGTTCAGTAGAACGAAACCTGTTTGCTCCGAGGAAAATCGTTTTACAGATAATAGTGCGTTGAATGTTTTAGGATATTAAGATAAAAATTTTCACACAATATAAATAAAACTTGACGGATCGAAGCACTATATAACCATAGAAAAATATATATACTAATCATAAGCTGGAAAAAGCTTATCGGCCTTGTCAAATTTTTTCAACATACATTAAAATAAATGAAATAAATAAAATATTTTTAGAGAATTGCATTCATTACAGATATATTCTTTCCACAGAAAGTTGATTTCTATGAAGCTTATTAAAATTTTATTACACGATCAACGATCTAGGTATCTCTCTCGATCACTCGCTCATTCGCTCCCTTGGTCGAGCTATCATCCTCGAATATCGAATTCGCACACTTTTCCTTTGAACATTGTAAAAGTATCTGAATAGTCGTTGAGCGACTTGGTCGCTGTTTCTACGACATAGGAAGTCTCGAAGCTCGTATTAGCAGTCTGGGTGCGAAGTACGAAGTACAGTACACGTCTTTCTCTCTCGACGATCTCAATGTCAGTAGTCAGCTCGAGCTAGCTCTGCGCACAATCGGAAGAGGGAAGAGGAGAAAAAAAAAAAAAAAGAAATACCAGCAGGGGTTCGGTCATGCCGCGTTGCCTTCTGCTCTTCGTGTACCCGACGCTACGTGACGCGACTACGCTACTGGGAATTAACGATGCCTGGTGCTGCGACGATAAATTCAGCGGCGTGGCGCGAGTTTCCGTCTGGGTGCCCCTTTATCGTCATCGGAGCCAGGTATGTGGCGAATCGAAGCGTCCATCCAGAATCTATCCGAGCGATAATAAAATTTCTATTAAAGAGAAGAGACGTGTGAGAAGCGTCCGTTATCGCAAGATTGACTGATAATGAGATCGGTTTGTAAAGTACAATGCAGATATGACAAGCTAAATAAATGACTTTTGGAAATAATAACAGGGAAAATTTACTGCTGTCTCGATGAAAAACAACGTTTTCTGAAATTTGAATAATGATTCTACAAATTTTGAGCAACAAATATCGAAGACTATAAAATTAGATTTCATAAAATTCCTCAACCTTCTTCGAAATTATTTTGCGTTTTTACGCAACACCCGGGTGTTCGCTTACAGGTCGTTCCTCGTAGGGCCGCTCGACGGAAGTAGCGTCTGTGCGGCGAGACGGATGCCCGAAAGAAAGTTCTCGAAGTCAATTCCGTAATAGTCGGCGTAGCATTGAATTCAATTGAATAATGGTCGGTCGGACCGGTAGGAAGGGAGACGGGGCGCGAAAGGCAGCCGCCCCGATCATTATCCATCATTCGGCTGATTATCGTGATATTCGCGCAGCGTTCTCGCCTTTATCACCGCGTTACTCAATGCATCGTTCGACGCCGAGAGTGTCGAGGGAGTGACATGGGCGAGAAAGAAGTTTTGAGATAACATTCGCGAGGCAGATCGTTCCCCGGATGCTGCGCGACCTGTTCTTCCTTTTTTTATTTCTTTCCTCTTTTTTTTTTTTTTTTTTTATTATTCATACCTCCTTTGAGGGTGAACGATCGTGCTTAACTCGCCGGACGAAAAATGACCATCGGTGTTCGCCTAAATCGCGTCATTAACCCATTCGTGAATCGGCGATTCCATCGGCGTCGTTGTTAAAGTGGGCCGGTAAAATTTACGACCTTCTTCTCGCGAGAATTTGTGTTTAAAGAAATAATATTAACGGCAAGCTACTTTGCTCGTATCGCGACGAAGATAAGTCACGGCGCCGTACTGTCATTTCATCTGGCGGGACAACAAATGTACAATGTTTCCACGGAGCAAAGTTGTCCAAGTGCAATTTATTATCGCAGTATTATTCATGTGAATAATAAAATCGCATATTTTAAAGCGAATTTTAACAAAGTATTCTCACATCTGAGATGAATAATCTCAATCTGCTTTTGCATAAGAAATTTCTTTCGATAAATTAATGCAGAAAAAAAAATACATTATGTTGGAACGAGGACATAAAAACTTCATTTCAAAAAAAATGTATATTTCGTATGTAAGATAAAACAATGCATTTTTTTCGCCAATACGGTTGTCAAAATTATTCATGTACGGCTAATGTTTTAGATCGAATCGGATGAACCTCTTTTTACAAAGTAAAGAGTTTAATGTACCGCGTGACTCGGCAACGACACATCGATCGCGATCTCTTCCGATCGAATCCAGGCCATCGATGTCACGTTGTCCGCGTGTCTATACTTAGATCGCGATCAAAACAACGGCCAAGAAATCACCCCGGAAAACGGCGGGGAACGGCTTTTGCTCGGACACGCAGCCGCGTATAACATATGCGGGCCGAGCGCGTGCGGGAACGCGTGATCCATGAAGAGAGAAAGAATCCCGCCGGTGAGTTCACGAAGAATCGGCGGCGATCGGCCAAGCCGAGGGATTTAATAGAGCGTGGCGTGATGTTTAACGGTAGATTTGTGTCCTTTCGAAATTATTATTTGTTTCCGCGCGTAAAATGATATTTGGATAACACTTATTAGATTTAAATGGAGATTCGTGATGCGTGTATCAACATCGATCTCGGCTTCGTTTTTCATCGGTCAGAGAGACTGTCTGTACATGATTCCAAGATAGTGATTGCTGGATTTAATTGTACGTAAACAGAAAGAGAAAAACGTCACATTGACGTTTCTCACGTGAGGGCACTAATTAACAGCGTCACCTTTGGTATATGTAGGAGACTCTTTCAAACGAATTAACATTTGCGTGATAAAATACATAAATATACGGCAGACAGTTAGATACGTGTGATACGTAAGCCATTTAACTAGTATCGTCGAGATGTTGGCGCATTGCATAGGTGGATAATAAAATGAAAGAGAAAGGTTTCATCTGTCAAAACGTAGCCATGCAACTTTGCGATTCATCGATCAAAACTCAAAATGCTATTGAGACGAGTGATTCGCGTTATTTCTCTCTTAAATCTCGATTCGCGTCGTAAAAAAGGGGGGCCACGTTCACCTACATAATTATACCCTACGAATGACATTTTCATCATTGACGGGAAAGGATATCAGTGAACGAGGTGAGCTGATTTTAGCGACGACATACACGAAGAAGGACACGTTATCGGCGTTATCAGCGATTCGAAAGCAGTTTACGTCGAGCGTGGAAAATTGTCGATCGCCGTAATGGAAAGAGGGAGAGAGATAGAGAAGCTAGACGCGAAACGAGTCTAGCTCGTCTATCGAGATGAAATCGATGGCGGTCGATGGGGCTAAATATGTAAGAGCGATAAAAAAAGGAAGAGACGACAGTAGAAATAACGATGCGTACATCAGAATTAACGGATGATACTAGATAGAAACTTGGCGCCAGTCATTAAATTAGATCGCCACGACGTGCTACATCGTGCTTCCCTTCCTTGGTTCTCCTTTCTTTATTTTTCACTCCTTCCTTTCGTTCGACGACCACTTTTCTCCTCGCGTACTCTATTTTGTTATTCCATGTGATTCACTCGATACGAAAGAAATACAAGGCTCTGAATATGAATGATTGAGATTTTGCCGATTGTTGACAAAGATCCTGGCGTCTGATAGTACAACGATATTTCATTGTCGTTATTTAATGACTCAAAAATGCACCCATACACAGCACCGAAAGATTGTATACACATTGCAACAATCTTTTATCGCAATATTGCAATATTGCAAATTCACTGCGAAACGTTGCTGCATCATTGTTGTGAGATTGCAGCAACGTTAAAATATCCGCCTTTAGGAAGATTGCGACGTATTATAGCACTATTGCAATTTTATGAATTTGCAATAATGCATTGTTACTGCAATTGTCGACTAATGTTGCATATAAGAATTTTTGTTTCTGATAGATAAATATCAGAAACATATGGACACATAAAATACAAAAAAGTTGAACTTAAATGTTTGTAATAATTATTTTATCTAAAAAGTATATTATAAATTTACATAAAATTATATATATATATAATTTATATACATATATATGTAAATTTACAATATAATATTTCTTAGATAAATATTATCGCAAACATTTATTTATTTCAAGTTCAACTTTTTCACATTTTATATATTTCCTATAGGTACGTCTTACCCTAAAAAAATATAATTATAAAATTTGGATTTTGAAATTTTTCCGAAATATTTATGTCATGTTGCAACAACTGTGCTGATATTTTTTGTAATGTTTCATTACAATTTTCAATATTGCAACGTTGCTAACATACAATGTAATTGCAATGAACTGTGCTGCATGGGCATCGTACGAAGACCTCATATTCGCATTCTTGATATTTTTTGATTTGATCCTTGGAGAAAAATATGTAGGGAAGAATATGTAGGGATTGAAACTTTAATATTATTCAGATCATGTCTCAGATATGCGCCCGTCTCGCTGAAAAAAGAAAAAAATTCCTAATGTTACGCATATAGTTCAGCCGTGCGATCATAAAACACAATTAGCTCGACGGAGCGAATCCGTTCTAAAAATAGGGTGGAGAACTCGGCGTTGATTCGAAACCGGTGACTTAGGAGGATAGTAAAAGAGACAGAGAGAGAGGAACAGCTGGAACGGGTGGATAGGGGAGGACAGAAGGGCGGAAAAGAGAAGAAGAGAGAGTCGCGGGATGCGCGATGGAGAGCAGCAGCAGGTTTAGCTTCTCTTCGCCATACAGCGATCCGCAACCGTATCGGCGCAAATCCCCGTATACGGCCGTGGTGTGCTCGGAGGAAGAAGGACAAGAAGGGAGACGATCGAAGAGAAGAGGACGAAGCACAGAAGAAGAAGATAATGCAGTCGTGCGCGCGGTGCAGTCGATGCAGCGATGAGGAGGAGATGGGAGGAGGGGGGAGGGGGGAAAGGGCCGCGCGATAGGAGAAGGTGGATGAACGAGAAGAAAAAGAGTCACCCTCCACGGCAGCCCGAAGGCGATGCGACGACCGGTCGCCAAGGGACTCCGCGACCTTCGAGGTTTTGCTGGTGCTCGCCAAGTTCGCCGACCTGTTCCTGCGGCCTGTCGTCGTCGTCGTTAAACGATTCAATATCTCTTCAATATCTATAATCACGTTATAATCGATTTTGCAAGGAACGACCGCGTAATCACACCGCGTCAGTGAACACTTTATCTTTATCGGTTCTTTCTTCAGTTTCAAAATCAAGGAAGATTCAATGTAATCTGTAAGTAGAATAGATTTATAGTCTCTTTTGATTTCGCAAGTTAGCCTGATGATGAATAGATACTTTTACGAGATCAATTTTATTCCTTTTTGCCCTCTAGATTTGTAATCGATGCTTTTAAAATGTCGTGTAGTTTAAAAGCAGTAGTAAAATATCGCCTCTTTCAGGTTCTAAACAACATTATGAGACAAAAAAGCCCCTCCGGACTCGTCATTTTCGGGGAGGAGGTAGAGGCCACTTTGCAATTTCAGCAACTATACGCCGTCCACGAATTTAAATTGCAAAAAGCGACCGTTCGATCAGCAGTAATTGGTCGAGCTTCGTGAATCGTTTAATAATAGATTCGCCCTGGTGAAATATTTTGTTACCGAGAATCTCGCGTACGCAAGCCATCCTTCTTTCCGCCTTCTCCCGCGATTTGTCACCGTACCCTCGGCGTTCTACTTTGTTTGCGCGTTCGCAAAATCTTGACCTTCACCTCGCTGGGCCCCGACGTTATCCTCTCTAGCTGCTTTCGTGGGCCCTACGCCATATTTCTCGCGCTCGACCCCCTTCGTACGGTTTCACCTTCTCCATCTTTTTTCTCTCCTCGACGCGGACTCCATGACTCTCGTTCGTCGACTTTCGTCGGTGGAATTGTTGTTAACGACTTTTCGGGCCCGTAGGCCCCACCGACGAAAGCCAGCCAACGAACTCTTAAGCTGCTAATAATTTGTGCCGTCCGATGGTCCGTGATATAGTGGCCGGGATCTCGCGAATATTCTGGTCTTCCTTCGAAAAAAATATGACACTGCTAACATAGGAGAAGGTGTCGTGAGATTCTTCTATGTAAGATTAAATCCTCGTTTCCTCTCTGTTTGCTACAGCGAAGAAGAATACGAATAAAAAATCGATAGCGAAGCTCGCAAGAAAGATGTTGGTAAATTTTTCGTCAGGAAACTATCGCTCATCGATAATACGTTGGAAGGCTAAATAATATCACGACACGTTTCCAGGTTGCGAACGGTGGCATTACGCGACATTATGACATTATCGTTTTCGCGGAAGATACATTGGCTCGATTGGATAGTCGCTCCGGGGACGTTAGAGTCTCTCGTTTGTTGCGGCTGCCGCGCCGGAATCGCATTCATGCTAATCTAAGTGACAATTCCTCGTCCGCTTCCATTAGTCTACATTTCTACGAAGCGCAACGTAGCCCGCGCGCGTAATAATATTTCCTTGAAGTGACCGCCGCCGCCGTCGCCGAAGACGACAACGACGGCGACGACGACGACGACGACGACGACGACGACGACGACGACGAGGGGCAGCAGTAACAAGTACAAGGCTACGTTTCTTTTGCCGCATCCTATTATCCTCTTCTTTTAAAGTTTCCACGATGGAGCGTCCGCCGCGGATATACGCGGTCCAGCGCTTTGCGATATAAATAGATCCGGTGCGATCGCAAATGGACGATGGCGGTTGAAGCCGAGGAGGACGAAAAAGACAAGAAGAGGAGGATGTGATGGTGGCGAGATGGTGCTGGGAAGAACAAGGAGAGGACCATCTGGCGTAATGATGCCCCGATGAAGCGCACGATGAAAACGAAGAAAGAAAGGGAGCACGCACCTTGAATGCGTGCATCCGCAGAAACATGCGTAATGCGCGCGCAGTGCAGATTGCAGGGGACCGAGCAATCCACTTCGTTCGAGTGAATGCCAAGAGCGTGACTATCGGAGCAACCCTCCGTTCTTCGTGTCATTATTAAACGGAAGGAAAAAGGATGTTTTTATGGGGGCGACGTTGAATGATTCTACGAGGGGGAAGAAGGCACCGTCGCCGTTGCACGACCATCTCCTTAGTGAAATTTGGCTCGATTTAAAGGAAACTTGACAATTATTTTTTTAAAGACATTTTCTTCTTAAATCTGATATAACTCTTGAAATATTTTAGTTCTCTTCTTCGCTTATTTGCTTTATATCTCATCATCGTATATTAAATGGCACCGCCTTCAGTTGCAAAGTTTAAGAATGAAAAGAGTAGCGCTGAAAGTTAAGGTCAATAACTGAAAATAAATTAAACACCGATCCATAAATTCGGTTGAAAAGAACACATTTTACCGAACATTACTTGGATACACAAGCGAGGTACCATAAAAAGGTAATTTCCTTCGAGGAATGCGTCACTGTTAGCGATGGCGTTTGTACGGCCCTTTCAGTCCGCAGCGGCAATCATTTATCGCGATATCTTAATGTCGCTGTTAAAAACCACGGTTGCTCGTCAAGTTTACAACATCGTCGTCGAGCTCGCTGCACCGCAACGAGTGCAATCTTATTTCTCGCGTCTAGCTTGGCCGCGACAGTCGTTACCCCTCTTTGTGCGTGCCATTAAATGTGAGGAAGGGTGCCTTTAGAACGTACGGGTGACAGAGACGAGCCGCTTTTATTGCCGCTACATGTGCGCGTCTTACGATCCGCGCACGTCGTCGGTGTTCTCGTTAACGCCCCAAGACAGACGCAGCTTCGTCGTCTCCGCTCTTCGATTACGAAAGAAACTGCGAGGATAAAAAGATAATCGGAACTTGATTACCCTGTCGTCGCCAGGACGAGGGCACGAAGGAGGAACGCTCGTTCACCATTTCTCGAAATGTTTCGGTCCTACTCCTTTGTCGCGTCAATTATTTATACCGCGCTGATCATCGTAAACTATATTAACAGCGTCATTAAATTTCTGGCCATCGGCGTGGGATGGTAGATATTCGCGAGAAGCCCGCTTCGCTGATAAAGGGTTAGCGCACGCCAAGTTTCCAAGATGCGACGAAGAAAGCAAGGTGAACCAGCTCGCCTCATCTTAATCGTTCAGTCAATCTGCTGGGAGGGAAAGGAGTTCGATTGCCGCATATGTTATCTTTGGCATGATATAATATAGGCCGAATCTCCTCTCTCTATGCACAGTGAACGCGTCTTCTGGGCTTCGTTCTTTCCACATTCGCGTCCATGATATTGATATATTATTGTATTATTATTTTTATCCAATACATTATCAAGTTACAATATTTCATTAGTTGAACATCCTGCTATTATTGCAATCTAATTTTAATAAATTTCGGTCACACGCCGCGCTAAATCCTCGAAAGGGCATCTTCACGATGCAGCCTAATGTGCGCCCTTGGCTCGGATCGGCCGCCAAGTATGTAATGCGCAAAAAGAGCCGCTTCGGAATAGAAGCGCCGACAGGGGAGGAGAAGGAGAAGGAGAACTTTCAGAGGTGCGACGTATATACCTATGCGCACTCGCGCCGGTAGGACGTAAGAAAACCTTCGCAAGGCAAACCAGCCAGCCTCCTCGCACAACTTTAATCGTAGAGATTCTCTATTTCTCTTTCTCTCATTCTGCTCTTCGCGTCCGGCGAGTTTCGCGATTGAAAAATTTGCGCGACGAGTCGACGATATCGTCATCGCGGTCAGGATACGATCTCATCGCGGTTACTTCCTCCCGGAGGAGGGGAAGGGGAGAGGCAGACGACGAGTAGAAGAAGCTGCAACGGGGGTAAAAAGCTGCCGAGCCGGATGCATCCCGCTGGTAGAATCGCGCTTGACATAGGCGGGATCAACGACGATCGGGTTGAGAAGCGCGAAGGACACGGATGTTAATGACGATGGCTGCGCTATGAAAGCCATGCAGCGTGGTGTTAGGTTTCTCTAGATGTGTGCGATTCGGATGTACAGGCTTTCAATTGATAACTTTGCTGAGGATGCGCGAATTTCGCCATCTTTTCCTCTCTTTCAAACAAATTGAATCGTTTGTTACACCATCCTTCATCTTCATCGTTAAAATAAATCCTGATTCGTAGAAAGTCTTGCAGAAAAAATTGATACGTCGCACATTTATGTATGTATAATAACAGATATATTTCTATGATGCTTCTTTTCGAACGAGATAGTTTTTTTTCTTTTTTAAATAAAAGAGATTGAATATCGCGATAAAAAAATCCTAAACTAATTCGAATCAGCGTTTACATTATCCAACCATGCGGAAACAGGTATTTGACGGTTATTATCACCGGTTGCTTTTTTAGTTTAGAAAAAAAAAAACTTTTAGAGGTATCCAAATCAGCGAGAGATTACGAGACGACGGCATTTTCATCGGAATTGCTGTTTCGATGAGACGACATTATACAATCGACCATGCAGTCAGTCGTTTCTGCCAACACACGCTCTTCCCGCTTCTTCTATCCCGTCTAATCCGCTTCGAATCGCGTTGTCCGGTCGATTCTGCCGGTTGGCGCCTATGCTCGCAAAGGTATCCGAGCTGAACCGGCTGGTCCTCTTTTGCCTGCATCTCGCAGGAGCGATAGACACTTGGCGTGCAACCGGTGCGACCATGCCTCCTCTGGCGAGATCTATTTATAGATCTCGCGGTATTACCTGCGAGCCAGCGATGTTTGCGATCGCGTGTGCGTGGCGTGCGTGCTTACGTTCGCCGACTCCTCTCTTCTTCTCTCGGCTTCCTCGAGCGTAAAAGGATACATCGTCTGCCTGACTATTTGTCTGGTGAAACATCGTGGATTGTTTCGACGATTGCTACTTTGTAACGTGGAATCGGCGCGATTATCATACGTTCGAAAAACATCCAAGTCTACCTTGATTTCTCTGAGTTTCATCATTGATACACGGCTATCGAAGAGATATTGATTCCGCAATATTAGCAAGTCATTAATCGATTTTTGATCAAATGATCGAGGATAATAAACTCGACATTATCGTCGCGGGAGACCAGGAAATGGAAGGATCTATCGCTAGCGCGTGCTCACATCGATATGATGATACTTCAGTCAAAAATGTTGGCAACGAGATTATCTCTGTAAAAGATACAGTCGAGTGTGATCGCACGTTGATGAACTGATGACGACGTGTTTTTTCTGGTTTATGCAGATCGCAAACAGTCTCCTCCCCTCTCTCTCTATTCTCTCGATATTTATAGATCCTAAATATCAGCCAGGGAGAATGGATATTGATGAACGAACGGATACGGCCGTTCTATTTCTTAGGAATGGCAATCTAGGCGGCGCAAGTTATACCCGCTATCTTCCTTCCACCTGGTGTGCAATTACACGGCTCTTGCTCCTTTAGCTCTTCTTTTGGTACGAAGAAGCGGCGCAATTCCTCTCTCTCTCTCTCTCTCTTTCTCTTCCTCTCTACCCACCGCCACGAGACTATTTATAGATCATAGATTACTATCGCGTGGTAAATACGCAGCACTTCTGCTATCACGTATAAGCGACCCATGAGAATTCCGCTGATGTGGTCGGCGATAATTATTATATGCCTAGACTCTGGCTGATTATTATTGCGCTCGAATCTCCATTTTGCTTTTTCCTTATTCGACGTCTTTGCCGGCTTGTATGTAAACGTCAACCAGCTTCTTTTCCAACTATGAGATGATGGGATAGAAATAGAGATAGAGAAAAAAAAATTGAAAGAAGTGACGGATCATCTGTGTGTCAGCCGTTACTCGGATAATGTTGAACACGTGTGATTTATCACTGAAAATGACTGGATCGTTAAATTTAATCTATATGGAACATTTACATAGATATGTGAGCAGTTATATGGACAGATATATAAGCGGTCATTGCATAAACTAGTTTAAACTTTTTTCGCATTATGTACGGAGCAATTTTTAAAATAAAATTTGCTGAAAAAAATTTATGAAAAAACCTTGCTAGGAAACTTTACGAGAACCAAGGTGTAAATTGTTAATTGAAAAAAAAAAAAAAAAAAAAAAAAAAGAAAATAAAAATTGTGCCAATATTTACATAAATTCTGCGAAAGAGAGAAGAGTCAATGGCACTGTCCGATTATGTCGAAGGACGTGTTATTCCTTCTTATCGCGAGCATATCGTTACGAGGGGGTTTTATCGCGGCTGCCGCGAGGCGATTTTATAAATAGCCATCGAGAGCTTGGTTTTGCATGAGGCGCCTAATACGCCCCGACGATTACTCCTGGCGCCAGCGCACAGTAGGCCTTCTCCGGAGTTCTCTTCTCTTCTCTTCGTGGGCCTTTCCGTCTAATGGCAGACGGTTAATGGGAAGTTAATGTCTGCCGTGTGCTAACTACGAGACCGGTCTTTCTTCCTCTTTCCCTACAAGAGTCTCCCCTTTTCCTTATTACGTCCCGCATAGCTGCTATATTCCGCTTTTTCTTTCCTAAGCCTCTCTTGTACGCTTCTTTTTCACTTCATCGTCTTCCTTTAGCTTCTCTTCCGATTTTGCGTGCACCATGCGATTCTTTTCTCCGCGTACCTCGGCGCCGATCGACGTGATGAATATAACGTGTAATTGAACCACTGTAATTGCGAGTACTGTTAGAAGAAGATGAGTTGATCCCAGAGACTTGATGATACGAGTATAAAATGTATTTATAGCCGCATATATGTATATGTGTGCGTAAGTATTTGGGCAGGTATTTTTTAACAAATGCAAAACAAAAAAAATCACTCTTGAGAATATTGCCTGAATCTTTAATCGATTGTATTTTTATTGTACAAGTATTATTTTCTTCTTGTTATTTATAAAATTTTCTCCGCGTGCATTGCATTTTGGAAGATTTATTCCTTGTTTTGCTTCATTTCGAGCTAAGAGGATTTACGTAATCTCCCTCCGATGTAACATCGGGCATATATTACAGCGCGAGAGCTAAAGTTGTAAAATATTTGGAGAGCCCCGTACAAAGCCTCGCCGATGTTCTCGCGTCGTCCCGTACAAGTGAAGAGGATTCATAATTGCCGGCTTTTATTTGCAGATTTTACCTTTTTGCTCGACGGCACAGGAACATCGTTATATGCCGTACCGAGAATAGAACCGGCCTTCTGGTCGATGCACCTTGACAAGAAACAAGTCTGAGCACCGTAATATCGTCTCTCTTCTGAGAGATGCTCAACATTGTGTTTCGAATCGGGAATCGGGGGACTTGATAGACGTAATCTCCCGATCCCATTTGATATTTCTCCTTTGTTCACTCGAACGAACTCTAGACAACTGTGCCGCCGTTTCTTTCGTAGAGGTTTCTGCGACGTGAGACATGGAAAACCTTTTGTTCCTCCTATCTATCTCTGTGATGCTCTTTATTCTAACGCGTTATCGCGTGTCCATCTTGCATATCGCGGTTTTCTGCTTCACAAATCTTGTATTTACGATTATCTTATAAAAAAAAAATGATGCTCCCATTTTTATTCACATTGTTTCATTTTTTTAATTTTTATGTCATCTATTGATTTCAGAAATTGATATGGTCTTATTTTCTAACTCTAAAGAATGTAACTTATAAAAACGTAAATACAAAATAATCATGACATAAAAGATTGTATGAATGCTAATTCTATCATTAAGAATCCCTTTTTGAAAATTTAATTACAGCGAATTACCACCTTTTCTCTATATAATATGTTAAAACAACATGTTAGGTATACAATGAATCATATACAAAAGAAATAACGAGTTTTCTCTGATTCTTGCAAATAAGTCTTAATTATTCTCACTTATGTACGGGGAATTAGCACATAATTACAAATACGATATATGGCGTAAGTCTATCTTGGGGCTTCCTCTTCGTTTCGTGACATCCGTTCGACGCATCTTTGATGCGTGATGTATGAACGCTAAAGCATCGCGTTAGAAGATAGAAGATAGAAGAAATCATTTTATCGGTTATTATTCATTTTGATTAAAATTTAATTAGCGTTTCCACCGCACGCATTTCACGGCACGGACGCTTGAAATTAATTTCGTGGAATTTTAACTAGTCTAGGTGCATTAATCAAGTGTGACTATTGAAGAAATAAAATTTACGATAATAAATAGGATTCGGAAAAATAAGAAGTTGGAAAAATAGTAAGAAGGAGTGTGGAAGAAAAAAAAAATTCTTTTTTTAATCACATTCACACGCAAATACCTTATCAATCTTTCGCAGACTAAGGTTTCTCTATACTTGGCGCACAAGATGACCCGAAAAGATATTTTTTTGTTCTTATGGGTAACATACGCCATAAAATTTTCTCACGGCAAGAAAAACCCTTGTTTATACCCTTGCTAACGGAAAGAATCTTTTCGATTTGCAAATCTGCATTTTATTTTCTCGCGGTGTTTTTAATTACCGTATTAATTGCAACGGTCACTTTCCGTGAGACACAAAAGTTCTCACGAGAAACTCCGTGGATACTTCTATTCGACATGGTTTTGCGATAAAACTGTAGAACACTCTTAGATACTTGTTATGTCGTAAAAGACTGCAAAAATATATCGAAAAGAGAGAAAGAATTATATGTCAAATAAGCAATTTAAATACTCGAAAGTATATAAGAGTAGAATTCATATATTCTCAGAAAAAAAAAAAAAGTTTTCGTTAATATTATTTTTAGACAGTAAAAACATATACGGAAAGTGCGATCATGTGGAAGGTAAAAGCAAATAGTAAAAAATATATGGTGTTAATGAATATACTCGCGGTACCTTCGAGTCTGACAGAAGCTTCAATTTGCTCAACAATTAGCCATCCGAGTGGCTACATTTAGCATATAACATATTTATAAAAATATATTTACATATCTGTTCTTAGGTTTCCCATACGATTGAAGCGATGGATATAAACAAGTTTGACGTATCAACCATCTTTCTAGTATTTATTATATATAATAATTAATTTGATAAAATTATTTCAACCATAAAAAGTGAGAAAAATATAATCTAGTTCCATTATACTTTTTCTAAAACTTGCTATAGCGACCTGATTTTTATTTCTACTGCATTTGTGATATACTATAAAGTAAAATAGCATCTTGTTTTGCGTGTGTCTGCGATTTATCTCGTTTTGTAGGTACTGTCATCAACAGCACGTGGCAGGAAGTACAATTTTACGAAATTATGTCTCGGTGAAACGTACCGGCGTGCAAACGCTGTAACTCAATCCGCGTGTCTTAATCCTGAAGGACGTATACCACGAACTGCTCGTTAACGCTCATTTGCGTACGTCTACATATTGAGAAGCGACAAATACCTCGAAACATTACAGACACATCATACAAAGGTCTTCAAATATAGATTTCTGAAAAAAATAAATAGTAGGAAAAAATAGATAATAATTAAAAAGCAATTGAGATATGGCTCTCTTAATTTCTCGTCGCGTTTTGGTTCGTTGCTCCCGCTCTTCGTACGTCGCGTCTTCAAACTACTCTCTCACCTGATCGTATCGCAGACGTTGAAGGTTGCCGCGACGGCGGCGCCGACGAGGCGGACGATTTGACCGATCTATGCAGAAAAGACGGTGGCGTTAAAAGCCGCACGTTACTGTGTACGATCTCCTAGTGATCATTCCGTACCGTTATTCTCTCGGTCAAGGTTCCCTCGGCGAGATCGAATTGAAATATCCCGTTCACCGCGTGATCGGATCCGCGCGCGTGGTCCAACGACCTGAGGTGTTGAGTCTCAGGTGGGTCTCTTCTCCACTCGCTCGCGCTTGTAAACAACCACGTGAAAAACCACGCCGACGTAATATCGGGGCTAATTAGCGATTAGTGTGCGCATATTTCGTCGAGAGACCGGATCGGAGACGAATCTATATGGAAATTAATCAAATTGGAGCCTCTCGTACAATCCTTTACCCAAAGACGTTTATTCATTCTCGAAACTATTACGTTGCGTTTAAGAAAGACATGGTTTTCTTTAGCGTCTGCTTTTGGAATATCCAAACCGTTGGCATCAAATTAAAAAAAAAAAAAAAAAAATTGCTCGGCATTTATATACAAATGAGGACAATCTACATTCACACGGAGTAATCTAAGTCACTATTTTATAAACTAGGGAACAGATTCTCAAAAACATCTGGGGGGCTGTTCTCTTCCTCACTCTGTCCGCGAAGATTGCGTAAAATGAAAATACCTCCAAATAATCGTGCGGATAGACACGCGGACACGTCTTACATTGTTGAAAAGCCATTCGTTCCTTTGCCGATGCGGACACGCGCGTTATGTTTCGCCACCGCGTCGCGGTAACAACTCGACGACGACAAAGAAAATCTTCTTCAAGTGAATCCCGTTTTGCACGTTTGACGCGCGTCAAGTACAAAGCTGCGCGAAGAAATCCGCGCTCGCGCGAGGCGGCATGTGCGAGGTCGTGCGAGGTCGTACCACACGGCGGAGGGACATGTGAACGAGCGGATAGGATAGGTTGAGGGTCGTGAGTGGCCGTTGACCCTGCCTCTACATGTACCTGTGTGGTATGCCAGCCGTGTGGTACGAAGCAGCGCGACTAGACAGGCCGGAATCCGCACATCGGTAATAGCTTCTCTAGTCTCTTACCTCTCTCTCTCTCTCTCTCTCTCATAAAAGGAGATATTTATGGTCCCTGCCTCTCTGCGGCTGCGGTGAAAAAAAAAAAGTCCTTCCGCAAACCTCGTGGTCTACCGAGCGCGGGTGTGTATATATATATATGTGTGTGAATGACTGCTAATTAATGATTAAATCTCGCCTCGACTCGTAGCGCCGTTTTGTCACGATACTAATTTATCTACTCGAGGAGAAAAATTGGTATCGATCATATATAGTTAGTTATTTAATTATTACAATATACTTTTCTACGTTGATGTGGAAATTAAGCAGTCGTATTGTGAATTCTGATTTGTATTATAAATTGCTTTCAGTAACTAAAATAGTTAACACAATGTTATTATAAAAAATAATGTAACTAATTAAAATAGCAGAAATAATAATAAAATAATTTTTTTAAATAAGCCCAACAATGACAGAAAAGTATCGTTTTTTTGAGAAAATAATTAATATTACAGACTGGTCAAAAGCCAATTGCAAGCGTTACAATTTGTTGCAGTATCCGTCCACCTTGTCGTCCAAGTACTTATCTGATAAAGAGGATCTGAGTTGCGCGAATATATCAGAAATCTTACCAACGAATGCGAATATTTCACCAGCAGCGAGGGATCTTTTGAAACGGCTGTTACAGCCAGAACCTCGTCTAAGGCTCCGAAGTCTCCTTAGCCTTCAGCGGATTGCTTTTTATATGGGCCACGATGTTCAAAGTTACATGTTAAAAAAGGTAATTAATAATGACAGCTAAATGACTTACTTTTCCTAGTCATTAAAACAGAGTAACAATACTTGATTAACATTAACGCAGCATAGCATTTTTTTGCTCTTTTTGAGAAAATAAATTCTAATAACTTTTCATTACACAGTACAGTACAGAATATTTGAATTATTCAAATGTTAAAATTACTATTTTAAACTTGTAAAAATTATATATTTTATTTCGACAAAGAATTAATTCAAGAATGAGTTCTCATCATTTTTTCGCCAACTATAAATTTGTACAAAAATCGATTATTAAAAATTGTCATTTCTTGTCACGTGTAGGAATCACCATTCCAGATTCTAGGAGTAGAAAATCGACGGGAAGCACAGAAACCAAAAGTGGATTCTTTTGATCACGAATTTCCAAATTTTGAATCATTTCCAAGTAGCGTTACGCAGACGAGTCGTCAATGATCTCATTGTATTATGTATATATCATTCCTTCTTTAATTATAGCTTTTATAAAAAATATTTTTCTTGAGCGTACATATTAAAAGAACTTGCACATGCTTTGAAATACATATACACATGTGTATAACATATACATATAATACAAGAAAAATATTTTTATGCACAGGTAACAAAGTTATTTTTGATAAAAATTGCATTACAGAATTTTTTATATAAATATTGAATATTAATTTTTTTGATGTATATTCGTCGAATTTTATAATCTATTTAATGAATCTCAAATAGAATTTTTAGATTAAGCGATTTAAAAAAACACAATTTCTTCTAGTACATTACTCAGGTATAACAATGTGTGATAGCATTAAATAATATATTAAACAGAAATATTTATTTTTTTTTTCTATTTCAACATTTGTTAGATTTTATATTATAATCCATCAATTTTCCCAAATGAAAAAGATCCCCCATTATTAATCAACTTTCCTTGTCTACTTCCGATAGAAATATTGACAATTCAATCTAGCGATCAAAAATTTCGTTTACCTTCATTTTTCTTCATATACGTGTAAGTTTAATGTAATAGTTTGTCTCGAAAGGATCAGGTGCAAGTACCTGAAAAGGAAGCGTCAAGTAAGTAAACTCTTGGCCGACCCTAGGTGGGTAATCTCAGTTTACAAAAGTTTTAATTTTTTTAAGAATAGTTAACAGTATTTTTTGTTTGTTACAGTATCTCGTCGATAATACAATAAATTGCGATAATCGTAGTGCGTACAAACTAACAACGAAACAAAAATGGATTAGAACGCAGCAATCTTTCGAAATGAATGCGAGAACAATGTGCTGTTTCTCTGTCTCTCTCTCTTTTTTTTTTTTTTTTTTTTTTTTAATACGTATTCGCGCGTATAAATTTCTTCGTTTCTTTCTCCATTTCTTCGTCCAGTTTTCAGTGCGCCTCGATTTCTTCATTGGCTCAAGGGGCAGCTGCTCTCTTGAGAGTGCAATTAATTCAAATTTACCGTGTGTAATATATATATAATATATATATATAATCATATATACATTATTATTCTTACATATAGAGGATCTTTCGGTTTCGATATATAATACAATTTTCCCAAATTACGTTCCGTGCAACGCGCCAGCAATCCCATCACTGTCCGAATGTTCTGAATCGAAAAACGTTGGGGTGGAGGGTGGGGGGTGGGAAATGCCGACGGACAAACTGAGTAGAAAGAAAAACACGCTTTTTGTACGCGCGAATTAACGTTTCTTAAGAACAATGCATGTATAAGTTATATCGTGCGAGGCGGGGGTGGGGGGAGAGGGCTAGGGGGAGGGAACGCGAGACGCGAATAGTTACGTCGCAAAGCAACGAGATAATTATTCCGACGCTTCCGCGTATTATCCTCAAGGAAACTGCTTGTTCCAACTAACGTTTCAATGATCTATCCTAGTGATAATCTTCGCGCCTAGACGAAACGCGCGATGATAATAGAGGTAGGGAGATTATCTCATCCTCATCCACAAAGGCGGGGCCTGACGCACTTTGTCCGTCGTACTTCCCGGGAAACGCGATCTCGTTGATCGTACGATCGACGGAACAGACGGAGGATAAGATTTTACAGGATTCACGGAACGACATAATGATCTTTACGAATAATCGCTAAGAGCGATCCATTCCAGCACCATATTCGCTGCTTATCAATATAATCGCTGCTTCTTATCAAAAGATCATGGGAAAGAGGGAGAAGGGATTTTTTTCGCTCGTGAAACAGAACGAAGTTACATCTAATTATATAACTGCTTCCACTCCCGTCATCTGGCGTGGAGTCATTTTGGTAAAAATCTCTAGGCTGCTTTGCCCTTGCGCCGGATACTCGGATCGACCGATCTATCCTTCTCGTGCAGACGATTCCTGCCGATTCATGACGTTCGCGTCTATCCTTTAGCGAATCGAAATCCGGAGAATTTCGCGCGACGAGTATCTCGCGTGAAAGCGCCTTAAGCCTATTCTCGTGATCGCAAATCTCCGGGATTCCTCTCGTGAAACCCTGGAGAATCGCCACTGTTCTCGATACATACACATACATTCTCTCTTTCTCTTCTTATGTTTATCTTTAAATTGTTATTATTCCTTCTTGTTACAATGCTTCGCTAGCGTAAGATAATATAATACAAGTAAAATTGTCCACCTGTATGTGTGTGTGTGTGTGTGTGTGTGTGTGTGTTCAGTGATTATGACAAATCATCTCACGTTACTTGTTTTTATCCGACACTATTAGAGATATCGCGCATTTCCGCTATTCTGCAAATCGTGAAACAACTTTATAGCCTCGTTTCTTGTGGGAATCATTATAAGCGAGACATATAAATATATAAATATAAATATTTATAACCATATATATATATATATATATATATATATTTATATATATGCATTTTCTATTATATGGAAAACAAATTAAAACAATTATTTTATTTTATTTGTAAAAAAGAGAGAAACGTTCGTTGAAAATTTATAAGGATCATTTTAAATATTCAGCCGATTAATCTCTTCATACTTGTGTGCAGATTCCCTTGCAGAATAAACGTCGCTAATGCGCGACACAAAAGGGGAATGGCTCGGACGCGCGTCGTCGAATAGGATGCGAACGAGAGAGAGTACGCTAAGCACGGACGATAATATCATTACATTCAGATGATAGACGACGATATATGAAGTAACTACGGGGTCGATGGTTCGTGACGCGCGTCAGTGCCGTTCCGCATCGTCGATCGTCTTCATCGTATAATTGTCCGGCAACGCGTTTCGTAATTTTATCCCTTTATCTTCGTCATGACGCATGGCCGTCCAGAGAATGTCCAACAATTGTTTTCAGTTTCGTACACAAAATACCAACTATCTATCTGTGCTGGAAAATGCACATACTGCTTGTACGCGTCATATATATTTATATGTATAATATTTATAATCTGTATATGGTGTATTGTTTTGCATTTAGAGCGCGTAGTTATCTAAAAATTAGTATTTATATATATAAGTATTCACCGTTTATATATACATCATACACATTGCGTAATATCGCGTAGCATGTAGCAGAGTGGGCTCTTTTTTTTTCTATATATTTATATATATTATTAATATGTACACACAAAATCATCATTATTAGACGTATGTTTCGCGTGCTTTTTTTTTTTTCTTGCCTTGGTTTATGCTCAGAGAGTGGACGCTTCGAACAGATGTGGAGATGTCGGGTCGAATTACGCTCGAGAACGTCTCTCTACGGATTAAAACGTAGTCCTATTTGAAAACAGTCATTTATTCGCACATGATAAACATGATTTATTTTAATATATAATATATTGAATATTGTCTCATTTTTTCAATTTTTTTACCACCAAAATTGCAAAATCATCATCAACAATCTTTAAACATCAACAATCGATATGAAATTTTTGATATTTGCAAAGTGCTGAAGAATTTTATTATATACGCAGAGCGTAACATGCTATTGCTTTGTTTGAAAAATTTGGAAACTATTATTTCAAACTCAAAATTTAACAGGAAACCGCAATGTTAAATATTTTCAGAATTCAAGTTAAAATTAAAATTCCTATTGAGTACAATTTAAATTAAATTTAAAAGACTCTCTCTCTTTCTCTCTCTCTCTCTCTCTCTCTCTCTCTCTCTCTACCGTGATAATAAATATATCTTTATCATTATTTTTTAATATAATTCGACATTGAAACAACTGGTATTTCTAATTTAATCTCTATTATATATGTATATGACTCAAATGGCATTAGCTATATTTAAAAAAAATGTACATAGTATATATGATATACGCGCATGCACAAAAATACGTTCTCGAACGTAGCGCAGGAAAAAAAAAGGACATTGGCAGAGACGTTTCATTCAAATTTCGACCACTCTCTTCCTAAAATATTTATTCATAATCTCTCATCATGCATCTCTCTCATACACATACACTCACGCACGGGTATGCACTCACACCGGCTCAGATAATCCGGAAATGGATATATTTGTTCGACTACATGGTAGCCACAGCGCTCGACCAATGGAACGAGAGAGACACTTTAATCTCCCTGCTTATTATTTTATGACGTTCCTTATGACGTACTTCTTCGTGGTATTTCCCGAAGGTAGAGGTGTCTTGTCCTTTTTACCTTCGACGACCTCGAAGTTGACGAATTAATATCGAACAGCTGAGTTCACCGACGGGTTAAGAGAAAGATCGACACATTACACACCGATCCTCTCACCCCATTGGACGATCGTTAAAAACTAGGATCTCTAAACGAGGAGAGGAAAGTAGAATCTCAATCACGGTTTTTTACTCATCCGCTGCTATGGATTTGCGCGTCGCACAAGATCGTAGCTCGCAATTTTTTTTTCTCTTGTTTCGTTCGCCATTCTCCAAAATAAGGAGGGATGATCGATGACGAATCTCTGCGTCAATAGTGACGTGAGCAGGAAGGTTGGTTTTATACAAATCTAGGGAAGGATAAGCGGGGGAGGAAATGCAAGAAGCTTCCAGAGATAAGCGTGCAAGACATCGTGCACATCGAGGCACGTGTCTTCTCTCCTTACCCTATTTTTGTTTTCTTTTTTTTTCTCTGTCGTTTGGCTTCGTTCTTTCGATCAGCTGTGAATCTAAATACAAATTTGCACGTAATATGGCGATTTGTATAACGCGAAGGTTTTTTTTTTTTCCTCGTTCCGCTTTCCGATAAGAACAACGGACCGAACGAGTTTAAATACTACCAGCCGGTCATTACCGACGTCAATTAACGCTAATTTTCTGCCTAATTCAAATTCTTCTTCTCCGTCTGTATTATAGACAGTATTATATAAGACTACGATTCCTTGTTGACCCAGCAAATTGCTTTTACAAAGAGCAGACTAATTATGGTTGATGTTCCGGGTTCTGCGAGTATAAATTAATAATAAACTTTTATGAGAGAGATTCGATTTTGATATTCTTCCTTTTTTTTATTACAGGCCGATAATGAATTTATCGAGCAAACACATACATCGTATTTATCGAACATATGTTCAATTTCTTTTTTTTTTTTTTTTTTTTTTTTTAATAAACTTCGTGTGAAAGTACTATATTCATACTCGACGAATACGGAACAACAACACTCGTATTTTTGCTCTTATGGAATTTATTAACATTGCTGCGATTAAAGCGCGCGCGCGATCGAAATTAACGAGGACCATAGAGCATGTCTCTATAGTGAGATTATCGAGAGATGTAACAATGATGATAATAATAATAATAAACATCACTAATGTACACGCTATGTATACTCCTGTACAAAGTTACAATTGCACAATGCATTTCTGATTTCCCGCAAACGGAGTATATCTAATTTTTTTTCTTTAGATAATCGTAAGCGCTTGCTCCTCAAGGCAGCTCCACGAGAGAGTGATACCTGGCAGTAAAGGAAAACAGTTATTGTGTCGATCGAGCAGTCGACCGATTGTCATAGACACCGAATGGCTGTTTTCAATCATCACGCGACGCGTACGAAGAGCTCAATAAACTATGCACCCAATTGTGTTAGTGTCATAAGCAATGAATACGCGAATCGTGCTAAAATCGTGAGAACAGGGAATTATCGTAAATCACATTTTCGGACATCAGTCGAATTACTCTTAATCATTAAAAACGAGAGTCATATTGAAAAATTATTTTGCAGAAACTTTTTTTTATCTTTGCCTTTTATATATTCGTCAACGTATAAAAATATTAATACTAAAACATTTGTTTCTTTTTCAACTAAACCCAACTCATGACATTAGTTACGAGATATCGCTTATAATGTGATGTATCTCCTCTTCTTAAATATTCGTATATTTTTTTTTTTTTTTATTTTAGAGATCGAGTATTTTTTTTAGTGATATCAATAGGACTTATCACATATCTACGATGGCTCGAGAATTGAAACGATTTACATTTACAACGATGCCAGGTGACACTGATGAGCTAGCTTGATTGCAAAATGATGTTTGACATGTTTAAGGGTATGTTCACACACGCACGCTCGCAGTGTCTATGGAATTATACCAAAGTCTCGCGCTTAATCTTAACCCTGTAAACGCGACTAATCTACATATTTTCACGCACTGATATATACGTGCTGACACGCGTTTCAGTTGTACATCATCCTTTTATCGTTAAAACATATTGACAGATGACAGATATAATCTCATGTTTTCACGTCTCTCTTACATGATTTTTAAATTTATACATAACAAAGAGAAAAAAATTTATAAAATTTACAACATGAAACGTCAATTATGAATGAGACATGATGTATTATCAGAAATGACTTCTGATCTTATTTAGCGAGACGCGAACACACATTCAACATTTCTATAAAAAAGTCTTATTTAATCTGTACAGCATTTTGATTTTCACAGCGACAAGCTTTTGAGAGTAGATCTGAAGGTAAATGTTAGTTTTTTAAGCTTGAACGAATACGGAAGAAGAGACGCGCGGTATATCTATTTCAGAATTTACCGCGCCAAGTTTCAAGAATATTTCGAAGATATTGATAATATATAATGAGAGATGTCTTTCACGCGCGACGCATGCACTACAACGACATCATCGTTCGAGTCGGCGTTGAAGACATCAAAGGATTAGATAGGTATCGGAAAAGGCGAAGAGTTGTTTGCGCGGCTAAGCGCGAGTGTGAACGACCCTTAAGAAAAGAAATCGGTGAGCGACCCGCCGGATCCTCTTCGGTAGGGACCCTATCACAGGTCACCCTATCACAATCTTCGTCGACGTCGTGATGGCGTTCGTCGCTGACGTGTGTGAATGACGATGACGAAGGAAGTGCTGGCGAATGATGTACGGCGACAACGACGAATGGCGACACGACGCAGCAACGTCAAAGAAATCACCGTCACCGATCGGACGATTGCAAAGTATCGCGCACTCTACACTTCCGTTAAATTCGGAAAGAAGAGCAACGATACCTTTTTCATCCAGCCTCAACACGAGGCCACCACACTGCACCTTCACGTATACCCGCACCACACTGTAGCACCTCAACACATTGCAATTGTCATGGCCTATGGAACCTGCAAAATCAAAACAACAGATATTAAATACCAAAAAAATATTAAAAACATATTGGTCGAATTATGAAATATTAATTACACGCGATTGATAATTACTAAAGTTTTGATAAACTTCCATGGTTTAATCTTTAATCAAGTTCAAAGAATTTCTATCAAATCATCAAATTTTATCAAATTCAGTAATACAAGATTTATTTAACGCAAGGAGGATTTCTTTACACATTTGTTTAACCTGATTTTTACAAAGTTGTACACATTAGCAGGATCATTTTAATAAACTGCTGATTCGATGAAAACTGTGTTTTTAAAGTTGTCTCGCTAGAAATTCATAAAACGTCAAGTACCTGGTGAGGTGTCGGCTGTCTTCATGAACGGCCATCTCCGAACTCTTGAACTCGTTCAATTCCTTCCTAATGGCAGCCTTGTCCTTCGGAGTTAACCGCGTCCAGGGCTTGTCGGCTCTTCTATCGTAATCATGAGCTTGCGTTACCTCGATATAGTCGTTGAACCTAATAATCTGCAGGAAGAACGAAACAGATAGGTATATCGTTTTTCGTTTTTATAGCGCTTTATCGTAACCCTTTAACTCTTATCAGAAAATAGCACCGTAAAATAAGATATGATAAAATATCAACTTGATTTAACTTCAGCCATATCTTTTACAATCCATATATATGTAAACAGTGAGCGTATCGTGAAATATTGAAAAATGTTTGTAGCGCAACAAAAACTCTGTAAAGATTTACAAAGAAACTTTTTTGTTCGCTTAATCACCTTTTTCTCTTTGAGTTCTTCGACGGTTGGTCGGAAACTCAGCTTGCGCAGGAGATATCGTTTCTTCTCCTCCTTTTGCTTCTTTTCTTCGGCAGGACTTTGCTCTGAAAAGAAGTTACAACTCAAAATTTAATCCCATTCAATTTTATGAATTAAACCGCACATTTAATTTCAGTCTTCGTGGACGTATATAATATTCTTGAATTCTAAGAGGTTAATTATTTTTTTCCAACTTTAGAATTTAAATTGATCTCAAAACCCTCGCGCAGACGTTGCTCGCGATTGATGAGAGAAAACTGATAAAGTAAACTTACTTTTCAAAATATTCCTCTCCTCGAGTTCTTCCTGAGTCGGCCGCATGCTCAGCCGCCTGAAATGAAAATGGCACGTGAATAAGTGTAAGTTCATCGGCCACTTTAATCTACTTTCGAGAGAGGAAAAGAGAGGAGATTCGCGGTAGGGAGCGGAATACCCACTTTGTGCAAACAATGTGATTCACCGCGGCCGAGACCACTCGTCCCATTATCCGCGCGTAATCTTTTCGAGAGACAGTTGTTATTTCAAGCTCATTTCCAAACGAGCCGGATCAATCGTGACAAATGTCGATAAAAATATTAATTTCTTTTTTTTTAAATAATACGCGCGCAATTCCGTTGTTATCGAAGAATCATTTTAAATGCGCGAAATTTTTTTTGACAAATATTTAGTTACAAGAAGGCAAAAAGATAACGAAACCTTTCATTTTTATATTGATTTTGAACTGACTTCTATGGAGACTTTTATGGATATCATATTAAAATGAAAATTTCACGGACGTGATTATATAGGCATTACGTGATAGATGATTGAAGAACACTTTTTCACCTGATGAGCTTGGCACCAATCGCCTCTTTCGTTTCCTGCCTCTCATTATCCGTCTGCAGTTGAAGAATGTTTCTATTGATAAGTTCTTGTCTATCTGGCCTAAGAGCAAGTTTCAGCGAAAGCGATTCCTTGCGCGCAATCTTGGCTGCCAAACGGCCTGTCAAAACAGAAGATATCGAATTTTAGTCTTTAATTTATTGGTCTACTATTCTGATTGTTATTACATTGACAGAGAGAAATATTAAAGAGGATCGTAAATAAAATATATTTAAAGAGGTCATCACAGTTAAGGAGAACAATAGAAGAATAATCAGATGTAAATTAAAATGTAAGAGGCCAGAATGAGAATTTCGCACAGACGTCTATTAAATTGTGCCTCGGTGTTAATTAATCTTGCGTCCGATCGCACGTCACGATTGCTAATTACCTTCCAGGATCGACGAGCAGCTGAAGCTGCGGTACAACAGCGGGGCGTGTTCGATCGGTTCGACCGAGGCGCAGACGATCGACACCGTCGACGCGGTCCATATCGACAGCATCGTGTCATCACTCTATCTCTCTCTCCCACCTTCTCCTTCTCAATGCGAATCGAGGTTCACGAAAAACGCCCGAAACGTGTTCCAAGCGTAATCGAAATCCAGATTCCGGCGATATTAATTACCGTTCGCTTTTGCACTGACCCGGATCGCGGAATCACTATACGCGTTTCGGAAATTGCCGAGCTCTCTCTCTCTCTCTCTCTCTCTCTCTCTCCCCAATCGCGTACTTACAAGAATGAATTTTAAAGCGGATATATGAATTTTGGGGGATCAGCTTGGATTTAAGAGAGTAACTTTACGTCTATCACACCACGCGATTCCATAATAACTTAGCGAACGAGAATCCCCGCGAGAGATAAATCCAGACTAAAGAAGACTATACGAACACACCGAGCAACTTGCCAGCTATCTTCGGGGATTAATATAAACCTCTCAAATGGCCGCTAACACACACACACACACACACATATATATATATATATATATATATATATATATATATATATATATATATTGTATACGACCCGGCGCGAATATAATTAGTTCGGTCGCTGAAGGCTGATTTAAAATATTAGGCAATTTGCGTGGATTTCCTGCGAGACATTTAATCCGCGATAAAGCAAATTTATTTGACAGATTATTTTCTTATATATTAGATTATATATGTAAGTTATACAAGTCCACATGAATACAATCTCGTTATCTAATTGTGTGTTGTTGTTTACAACTTTATTTTAAAATATATAAAAGTGAGTGAATAATTTCCGAAAAAAAAATGTAAATAAAAAATTTATATAATGAGGCATTTATAAACTCTTTTGTATTACGCTTTAAAACGTTTGGCAATTAAATTATCTTTACCTAGTAAAAAAAATTATTGCAATCAATGTACTTATGAAGTGAATCTTAAATTCAATTCCGGACACGAAAATACGAATCTTAAAAGTGTTTTTAAAGAGGGTTCATATGATTATCTGGCGTTGGCACGTGAAAATTTCCACTTTCTTATGAATTTCCTCAACTTTTGCAAATGTTTGAAGTCCGTCAAGTTCTCCGAGTTTCTGTTTTTTTTTTTTTTTTTTTTTATTTCAACGTTCCATAAAGTTTTTCTGGCAGCTGCGGTTGACTCGGCTTTTTTTCAAACTTATATTCTTCGAGATTTATAGAATAGTCCTTCGTGTCTTTTTTTCCTCGCAAAAAGGGAGAACACGAAGCAACGCGAATTTTTATCGCAGAGCTATTTATGAATTCGTTCGGAGGTCTATTCACCGATTCGCGTTGAGAATTTGAAACCTCATATTTCGACGAAAATTTGCGACAGCAAAAGCGTAAAATAAACATAGCCCTAGCCCCGTGTGGGTTCTGGCGTAGCTGCATTTTTATCGCGATGCACACGCGCGTATGCAAGCGCACGTGATTCAAGCGTCCGACTACGGCAGAATTTTAATGCAAATTTTCTTGAAAACTCGTGGCATATTTATTTCCGCGGGGAGATTGATTTTCACGAATATATGACTGCAACTCATGTTTTCATAATGCACAGCGAATTCGTTAAAATTTGAAAACGGAATGAAATAAAGTCTAATCTACCTAATTGATAACCGAGAGGTAATGTCGACTTTAGCAAAGTTATTCATTCTATTATTTCGCGATAAGTGAAAAACTGTGCGATAATTATTAGATATTAATTAGCTCACCCATTACACCGCGCTTTTGTTTGAAATATACTTTATAGTTTACGTAGCCTATTGAATATAACTAATTAATCAACAATTAATTAACTAATTAGCAAAATACACATACAATAATATAGCTGGTTATTTTATTTTTAATTTGTTAATAATAAATTTACATTTACGTTATCTATATTCTATTTATGTGCGCTATATTAATTAACAGCGTACAACAACTACGTATTAAACTGTGTTTTTATTGATATGCGATTGCATAAAATAATGCCAATATAACGTATCTTTATGAATATCGCGAGGTACAATTTATAAATTAACAACTTTAATAAAATCGAATGTGACTCACTTTTTTCGTCATCATAATCATCCCTGTAGAGGACTTGTCCGTCGCCGGGATCGCCATCCACGTCTTCCCTGATGACGTACGGCCGTGCGTTCTCCTTGTTCTCCAACGTGCAGGGCAAAGCAAGGCCGAATCTAACCGGTCGACTGCTGAAAGAACGAGGAACGACACGTACAAGATTTGTTAATACATTCGGATAGCGTTTTACCGATGGTTGACGCTACGTGAACCAATGTTCTACTCTACGGTGCTACAAGAGAACGAGATGCGAAAGATGGGATATATGTCCGGGCAGTAGAAGGGTAGTAATGTGAAGATGCATAGTAATGTGTGACATGTGTCGAGGGGAGAACAACGGGACACGCCATGTGAAACGACAGACTCTAGCGCGCGCATTCGCGTCCAAGTCCGGCTGCTACCCCTTCGACACGTTGAATGCCGTGTATGTGAACTTTATTCGCGATTGTACTACTTGCTCTGCGCGCGATCTACGTTGATGTCGTGCGACATGTTCGCAATGAGATTTCCACGGAAAATTTATTGCGAACATTTAACGAATATATAGCAAGTAGGAAAAACGTGATGGAAATAATAACATAGAGATTGTAATAATTATTGTAGAAATTAATATGTTGCTAATTGCAAACATGAATTTTATTTACGATTTGTATTACTTGTTTTTTTTTTTTTTTTTTTTTTTTTTTCAGCTACGCTGGGATTTTACGATAAATATAAAATTTAAAAAATTTTTAAATACATACAGAAAACCGACGATTATAATAATTATGGATCTAATTAAGACGAGCTGGCATTCAACGTGTTTATATTGAGTTTGCAATTTCTCAAGTTAGTTTGCGCTGCCTTGCGTCGAGAATTTTTGAATGTAAATTTCGAAAGTTATTGCGGTGAATTTCTTTTCAAGAATAAAATGTCTTCGAATACTTGGAGATTGTAAACATTTTACGAATATTTAGCACGAATGCCGCTCGTGACTGTGTACACAAAAGTACTGTGTTCTTGACAAAAGTTCAGATTTTCTCTTCTCGTGGCAGTTTATCATAAGAGTCTCTCATAATATTATGTTTACGACAGTAAATTGTCAAGATTTTCAATATTCTCGTTGGGCTGCGCTTTTAAAGATTAATATTGTGAAGAGTAATATTGCGAAAATTTCGTGAAAAAAATCGTTAAAAAATCTAAGTGCAAAGCATTTTTTTGCCATGGTGTCTACTAGGCCAACTATGTCTTGTTTTTACTATAATATTTTACATTAAATTTTATAAATTTCTTTTTTTTTTCTTTTTTTTTTTTTTTTGAGAGCACAGTGCGTGACGTTAGATGCGAATTGCCTTAGGCCAAATATTTTCAAAGCGTTTTCAACAATGTTAAGAAGCCGACGAGCTTAAAGCGCCAAAAGCTGTAATAATATGATGCGAACAAAAACTGGCAACACTGTCGTATCTTGTAATAACTAAATACTTAAGATTCTCTCGTCTAGCGAATCTATATAAAATTACTCCACACAACTCAACATTATATATATTAAAAGCACTAGAGTTTTTTAAGTTTCGATAAAGCTTCCGCAGATAAGTATGATCTTGAGAAATAATTACATACAATCTGTGTGATAATTAAAAATGCAGAATAACAATTTGTTTGTAAATTTACTTTTGATTTTCAGCAGAGAGACCGCAAGACAATCGAAAATAAATTACAAACGAGAATAAGATAAATTCATAGCTTAATTAATATAAAGTTTCTGCAATCTGAATCTGAATAAAACATGATATTCAAATGTCAAATACATCACAGCAATAATTACAGTTATTAATATTTGGAGAAAAAGGTAACATGCTTTATATACATTAGAATTAACGGGACATACGAAATATCGAAATACGGGATATAAATATAAATATATATATAATCAAAATAATAGCAAGATATATAAATATATACGAAAGAGAGAGATATCGGAAGAACTCACAAATACTCAGGAGCGAAATAATTATGACGAGTTCCTCGTTGCTCTCTTTTCCTCGTCGTAATTATTCCGACTTACAAGTCCGCGCGTTACTCGACGCGAGCGATACCGTTGACTAATGATGGATCGCATGACCCGCGAGATCGATCGATCACGCGAGAGGGAAAATAACAGCTCCAAGTATCATCTCGCGCGATATTCGACTCACCCCGGCGCGTGTCGTGCGTGATCGAATGTATGCGGCGTGACAAGCGTAAGGCTGAGAGATTTTTCATGGATTTCCCTAAGGTTTTCTCATGCTTAAAACGTTCGAATATTGCCATGCTCGCGGCGCTCGTGTAGGGAGTCACCGAGAGAAAAGGAGACTAGAACATTTTGGTTCTCTCGCGATCAACCGTGGCGCCGTGAAACACGTAAAAAGGATCAAGATATCTTTAATACGTATATATATGTACATATATGTATATATAATATATACAATATCGGTTCGCACACATGCTTAGTTAAACCAATGTCCAATTACCATATTCTCATCCTAGGCCTCAACGGTGGCCTTCTGGTTAAGCATAAGAAAAATACGACGCTTTACTAGTGACTGACATGTTAATGGCGAATGGGTGCACGAAGTACATTCCATGATTACTCGCCTGAGAGAAAGAGAGAGAGAGAGAGAGAGAGAGAGAGAGAGAGAGAGAGAGAGAGAGAGAGAGAGAGAGAGAGAGAGAGAGTGTACGTTTCCCTTTAAAAATCCGTCTCGCATTTCAAATTTCGTCGTAAAAAAAAATGCGGCGAGCATATCTAACATCTTTTACAAAATTATATTGTATTTAAATGAAGCACAAATAATATTTCTTGTTAACTAAGATATTTTGTCTCAGTCTGGTATAAGTATGAATATTAATGTCGTTTGACAGAGATTTATTATATTACTTATTCATTTAAGTAGCGAATGCCAGATGGAAAATCTACAAGCAGCAAGATGGAAAATTAAAGGGCTACGTACGAAACAAATTAGGGCTCTTCGATGTCCACTTTTTTTTTACTCTTTTCATTACAGTCGAGAATAATAATACTACGGGAGAGAGTAAGGTGTACTCGAAGCCTGTAGGCGCGGTGTTTTCGATATCAAAGGGGATTTGTGAGAAAACGAGGCTTTCGAGAACGCACGCGGAGCTGATTTTTAATTAAAGAAAAGCTGATGTTGAAAGCGGATTATCCCGGCGAATTTGCACCGGATGGCTCTCGAAGAGCGCCCGATTCTTACGGCGAGTTTCGAGTTTCGATGCGAATAAGTGTTTGAGAAAAATCCGTAAATACTACTCGTGCTCTACATTCATTCCGCGCTTTTGCCTCCTAATTACCGTTGCGATCATTGTAACGTTATATAACGCCGGTTCAAAGTGATTTCGCTCTCTTCATGTCTCTTTAACTATCACAATAAATGCAAAGGACGGTGCATTTTAAAATTGAAAGCTTCAATTTGAGAGGCAACGGAGTAAGTCTATAATCTTTTAAGATCCACTTTAAAAAGCATCAAGTTTTAAAATGGATCTTGCAAATGACAAATTTTCCTCAATTTTTCATTAATGATACTCTGATTGCGAAACTAGAAACTGCGTTTGCATCGCTTTCAAAAGAGCTAATCTTGAATCTTGCATTATATTATTACTTTTTTTTTTTTTCCTTCCCATGTCGAACACTTTGAACCGACGGGCAGGGGAAATCATTTCGATAAGTTAAATTGGTTCCTTTTCGCGAACACTTTTGCATCGATGGATATACTCGAGCAACTGTAAAGCGGATATCGATGTTAGGGGCGTGGGGAGAGGCACTAACTTGAATGACGCGTGGAGCTCCTGGCGAAGCGTCAGCGGCCTGTTCTCTTGCGTCGGCGTGTTTTGCGGCGTGCCAGGCCCACTTCCGGGACCCCGCTTTTTCAGCACGCTCTTGAGCGGCACGGCGTGGAACTTGGGCTCCTTCGCCGGTATCTCCTCGACACGGGACGTATCGATCGCCGGATCCGGCTGCGACACCCTGAAGACGTACATGTTGTCGTCTTCCTCCTCCACGTCGATGTCTTCCTCATCTGTCGAACGGCCGGCGTAATCGTGAGTTTTCAAGCCGTAAAGAGACGTAAACTATTGTTTCACGTTTGAGATTTATACGTGAAAATCGAGAAACTTTGAATTCGCGCATATTACGCAAAAAGATAAATGGTTTTTTTCATCCGTTATTATGAAAGGTTAAAACATTCAAGTGGACAAGCGTAATAAATTTATTATTTTGTTATTTATTAATTGAAATAAACAAGCACGTGCGCGTTGATTGCTTTTTCCGATTTATACAATTATACGTGACAAGTTATATTGGGATTGATTTATAGGTGTTTGGTAACACAATCAAAACGATAGATGGTCGATAATTAGACATATATATCATTACAGAAGCAAGTAACATCAATGTAACACGGAATTGCGGTCATCAATTAGCGTAGACCGATAATTAACGTTGAAATTAAATTGTCAGTAATGAGATAAACATTGTTAAATAATTCCATAACAATATGCGCCTCATTACCGGCCTTACCGGCTATTATTTTATAACTTAATATACCGCGGTATTGTGTATAAGAAAATCGAAATGAGAATAAAAAGGGAAACATTGTCGATACTGAAAAAAATTAATTTCTCCTACAATTAAAATTGTGTTAATAGAACAGATTTTAATAAGGGACGAAGAGAGACTCTCTTATATGATTATAATTGCTCCAATTATTCTTTTCATCGTATTATAATACATTCTTTGGTACTTGGACACTCACCCTCATCCTCGCAGTCCGAGAGCGGGATTTGCCGTTGTCTCGCCAGCAAAGTAGGACTCGGGGAGCTGAACATGGGCGGGGGTGGTATAGGACCGATTTCGCTAAGCGGAATCGGTGGTTCCGGAAGCTCCGACAGCATCAGGGTATTCTGAGGTGGTAACGGGTAACACTTCTCGATAACCTGCTGATCGGCGCCCTGAGGATCCAGCACCCTCTTTTCCACTGAAAGCAAAAAAAAAAAAAAAGACGAAAATTAAGATATGTGTACGTCAAGATAATTTCCAAAATTCCAAAATTATATCTCTAAAATTAAGAATAAAAAGAAAGAAAGGGATCTTGTTCTTATAGTTGTTTTATTTCATTTGATCGCAACGAGTCAATTATTCTTGTTTCCTTCAGTATTTCTAACATAGTTAGATCAAACTATATATACATGTATAGAATTAAGATGTTTTTATTATGGCAATAAAGCAGAAAAGGTACGGCATGATGGATGGTCGTCTCGAAGGATCGTGCCGAAGCAAGAATATTAATCGAAAAGAGAACGCGTTCCTTAGCCCGCGCCAGTTGTTCCGAGAACCATGATTCATCGCAATGCAGAAGCAACAATAACTTGGCAAACGGACGAAATGCCGCGTCCGTTGCAGTTGCGAGGAGAGAGACTTGCGAAACATCGTTCGCGGCTCTTCGCCGAATTTGTTTATTATTAAATACGGTTGCTCCGCGTGGGTTATGCCGGGCGGAATTTTTAATTTGGCGTTGCACCCGCTCTTATAATTCACGCCCGCGGCCTGCGTTTTATTTTTCCTCTTTGAAATTTAATTTTTTCGTCCCGAGGTAAAGAAGAGACCGGCGTATTTTTCATGAATAACGGGTCCGCCGTTATACTCGCGACCGGTATCGGCGGGAATGTTAAATAACTCGCTGGACGCTGCTGGCCATTTGATAACGTCGTGCACCTAAATTCTGACATACAAAAGGACCAAGTTCCAGGCGGTTACCAACGAGATACTTTGGCTACCACACATTCCCCCGAGAACCGTCCGGCTCTGCGCTTGATCATGAGCGCATATTTCAACATATTTGATTTCAGCTTGGTCGAAATTTATAGAGAAAATTTTAAGCAACATATCAAAATGTTATCGTATAAGTTTGCAGTATGCGCTCAGAATATATCGGAGAGCGATTAAAATTTCACAAACTTATTTAAATAAATATATTTCCTAAGAGACGTATTATTAGCGGTATTATTAGCTTGGTACATCAGGTGGTGTTGATAATAATAAATATTCTCAATTTATATAATTCTCAATTTATCGCAGAACTTTTTTTCAAAAGTTAGAAGTGGGAGGGGGGGGGAGGGGGGGTTTCTTCGAGAAAAAATTCTATTTTCTCTCATTTCTTTCTTTCCCTAATTTCTCTATTTTTTTCCGAAAAATATAAAGAAATTCTTTTTCAGGAAAAAAAATCGCTTAAATAATAAAGTATAACATCGATTTTCCGCTGAAATTATAACGCGCGTGTAATTTATTAATTAAACATTTGATATTCACTAATCAAAGTTTCAAAATCTAGATATCAATCCATATGATATCACGGGCAATAAAATGCAATATATCGTGAAAATTTTATTTTTGTTTTAACGAAAATTTTATATTTATATTTTACAACACGCTTTACTACTATAGCTAAAGGATATTTTTACATAAAGAAGTAGATATAGCTCGCTATATTTCAACACATCTGCGTTTTATCGATCCCTCAGCCTCTAATAAATGTTATTAAATGTAGACGTTGTCAGAGATAAATAATACCGAGCTTCGTCAAAGGGACAACTAAATCCAATAACGAAACTTTCTGTGATACACTCAATGATAATTGCATTCATACGGCATAAATTCACGAGGACTCATCGCTCTTCGTCGGGCAGGAGTTATCGCATAAAAGAATGCTATTATTGCTTCTAAACTGATCCTCAGGCTGGAGAGAAAATTCTTACTCGAAAGTTTCCACCAGCTGCATAGCGATAACAAATATAAACCCAAGTTTATGCCAGCTGATCTACTCGCGAACTTTTTATACGCAACTATAAGAAAAAAGTTTTTCGAATAATTATGAGCTAAATAAATTTGCATCATATGAGTATACGGAACAAAAATATATAAAAATAAGATAATATTTAAGATATGATTTCAAAATATAAAATATAAAAATATAAGATATGATTGCCAAATTAAGTAATTTAATAAAACAAAACTGTTTTCGAAAGTAATAATTATATCTGTGATTTAAAATATATGATGCTTAATGTTTTGCTTTAATTTTCAATGAAAAAGTTTTATAGGAAACGTGGAAATTTTTTCATATGTCATTAGCTTATGGAAAAACTGTATCAGTCGGTTTAAGCGACACAAAGTTATTCTCGCTATTCCTCTTCCTTCCCACCCTTCAAGTCTACCGATACTTGAGCCAATCCCATTATTTCACCCTTCGTTGTAAAATCGATATGTTCGCGTGACGTATGCCTCCGCCGATACCATCCATTTCGTCGAACTTTTCTCTGAGCGACGACGACGACGACGACCACGACGACCACGACGACGACGACGACGACGACGACGACGACGACGACGACGACGACGACGACGATCGATACGCGAGAATAACGGACGCACACATCCGCACACGGGCGTGTACTCACTACTGCTGTACAAGATCAGCCTCTTGGTTACCACCCTGGGGTCGAGGGTGTTCGGCCTGTTCGGCTTTTGCTGGTCCCCGGAATCCGGGCCGGTTTGCGGGCCCAGATTTGCGGCCGACGAATCACCACCGCCGCCGCTCGGCGATATCGCGCCATTCGCATTCTGTTCAGTCTTTTCCTTCTTCGGCTCTGGAACAGAAAAAAAAATTCGGCACCGGTCAGAACCGTGGCGAGAGAAGGGTGCGTCGCAGAGACGGATGGCTTCTACACGGCTGGCCCGATTTCTCGCCCCCGTTAATTTTTTTTCGACAGTCACGCGGACGACACGCTCGCTCAGAGAAAAGTTCAACCTCGCAGATTCGCATGCAAATACATACGGATAATCACGCTCTCGTTCTCGATTATTTTTCCGCAAAATGCTGCGATTTGCTTCTGCAACGTTTTTCGATCGATTTATTTGTCGCTGATTTATTCGTAGTTTTTTTCTGCTTTCTCGCCGAATCGTGATTTCAATATTTTTTTCAAATCACTTTTTTTTTATCGATGCTGCAGATGTAGCTAAGAAGGAAACGTATAATTGCTCGTGTAATTTTAAATAATATTTAAATAGATTTGTCACATAACTTTTAAGTGAAAAAAAATTAATTAAAAGTTGCAGTGACAAAAATTAATACAATAACATTTAATCATTCTTTATTAAATATAATCAGCTATATAAATCAATTATATATAAATATTATAATCAACATTATTTCTTCTTCATTAAATCATGTTTGCGTATAATCGCGAGAAAGAATCGGGTAAAATTTGTTGAGCGCGTTCGAGCCCAGGATACCTTCAAATTACGTTTGTGTTCTCGTCCGGAAACGGTCGTTCCACTGATTGGTCGTCGTCGAAAATCCGTCTGCCATTGCAAAAGTTCGACATATGCGCCACGATGTCACCGTGACATCCGTCACAAAAAAAGAAAAAAAAAAAAAAAAAAAAAAAGACACGTCGATTTTAAAGCCGAGCTTGGACACGACGCGTGAGCGGAACAAAAAGCTTCTCGCGCGCGCGCGGCCCGTTATCGACTGTCAACCGCACAATCGGAGTTTTACATTATTCCACGTTCATTTGGCGGATTTTAAGAATTTGACACATTTCCGATTCGGTAGTGGCCGAAAATTAAAGGCAGCCCAAGTTTCCTCCAAAATTCGCTTTGTACCAATAATACGTATCGTCGATAAATCAATTGGTGCTAACTTTTCGAGACGCTGTGACAGAAATCTATTTCAGTGTGATTCTATCGTGGATAACGATACTCGAGTATTTCGATATTAATGGTTATCAAACATTTTTTTCACTCGTAATTTTATATATTTATATGTATATCTATGATACTGTATAATTAACGTAGGTAATTGTTACAATGTGTACGTTTGTATATATGCCTGTGTAATTATGATATATAATATTCTTTACGCATTCTACCTTCTAATGTAATAAAAGTTTATATATTAAAATTAAAATAAAATTTTAAATCTCTTTATTGACTTAATTAAATAATTAAAATAATTAAAAAGATATTAATTAAAACTATCGGCCAATCTGTGTGTCGTTCTATCCATGTATTTGGTGCATATAATTAATTAATTGTTGGAAAACTTTAAAAGATTTATTAATTTCGCAGCGACGTATAGGATTTTCTTTAATTACTGCGGCAATTAATTTTTCATTAATTATAAAAAAAATCGCAAGAATAAAATGTGAAAAGAGAAGACAAAGTAGCTGTAACTTTTCTTGTTAAATTTTTTATAGTACTATTATAATACGCATAGCTCATTACTAAGAACTGAAACTTATAATGCATTTAATAAGCTATTGGAATACTACTATATATTTTTAATAATCTTTCTTTACATGAAATATATATATATCTCTTTTTTATGCAAAGTAACAATATTTGGCTTCCAACAACTGTAATGCTTAAAAATTTTTTAATTAAATGTAATTATAGTTAAATGTTATAAATCGTTGGAAACAAAGCGCAATATGCAATCATTGGCTGCTGATATAACAAATGGATAACGAACTTATGGATTGAAAACGATCGTAATCAAAGGTTGCAAAATTTAATGACAAAAATAAAATACTATTGTATTTCAAATATATATAGTCAAATAATGCAATGAGGGGCGAAAAGATACAGTCGACTCGAAGAAATTGTTGTTTAGGAATCTGTCTACGCTAATAGAATTCAGGATCAAACGTATTGATGCGTCTACAATTGAAGGCAAGTCAATCGCCCTCGCTTCATACAAAGTTAAAGTAGCGCAATCGATATTCCTGCAAAAATACGCGCGCCTTCTCTATGTTTAACGGCTCTTTTACATGAGAAAGGCTCGACGTAAATAACTGGATGTCAGAGCACGCGACGATGAATTGCTTCTCGATAAATATTAAGGTGCGAGTGTGTGTCATGAATATCGTATAAAGAAGGAAGAGGACATACAACACAAAATCAGGGAAGAATAGAAGAGGAATTACCGATTTTGGTTTACGAAAGAATACGCTCTGCGCCTGCTTGCACGCGCGAGAAAAATCGATTCTGCCATTTGACGGATTTTACACGTCCCGGAAGCTTCGCCGACATCGTTTTGGAAACACGCCAATGGAATTTCGAAGGCACGACAAGTAGGCGTCAGTTCTTTCGACACGCTGCTAATAATGTCAACAACATATAGAGAACTAAAAGCAGATGTAGTTTAGTAGGTTTAGTTTAGATGAATTGTCAGAACTTAATTTTTCAATTTTTTAATATTCAAAAACGCAAAAGTGACAGGATGTAATTATTGTATCTCCCAGCATCGCATATTTGTTGGAAAAAAATTTAGTGTTTTAAATTATACGTTACATCAATGTCACGAATTGTTTTTTTTTTTTTTTTTTTTTTTTACGATAAAAATCTTTGTCAAGAAATTCACTTTTTGATTCTTTGACAGTTGCCACGTTTCTGACATTACCATACAATCACTTGTAAAATTTCTGCTTATTACAACTAGATAAATTCTTTCGAATAATACAATGTGCCGGACAGTAAATTTCTGTTTAGCGGACGCGTGTTGGTAGTTGACGTTTGTGCAATTTAGATCACCAGGCTGTGATTAAGCGGCGCAACAAAATTTCGCGCAATTAGTTCGCGCGTGACTCTGCTTATATATACATACTTACTTCGCCAGTTAAGATGAACGATACGACCCATGAGTGATTAGTGCGTTGCCGCGACGAGCCGCGGCTTTAGACTCGTCCTATTTCAACGGTCGACTCTAACAGCCGCAACAAATTTCGCAATTAGTTTCCGACTGTCTAGTCGTCACTGCCGCGTAAGTCAAAACGAATGAGACACACGATCCATCAGTGACCAATGTGTCTTCGTTCACCGTCAAAGTCAGACTCGAGCTCGAAAACGCTCTTTTCCACCGACGCGCCTCAAAGTTTACGCGAGACTGCTCGGGAATTAGAAGACTCGTGGATTCGTGAACACGGACGAAAATAGATCAATGACTCGGCCGAAAGGCTTGTCTTACTTGATGGCATTCGATGCGTCGACCTTCCATCTACTATTATTACTGCAGGCTACTTCGGCGCCTGATATATAGTATCTCGTATCTTCGAACGATCGATATTTGGCGCGTTATTATTATCTTTTATGTTGAAATAGTCGAAATAGCGATCGAGCACAAATTTCAACTTATAATTTACAATCGCGAGAAATCGCGTGGCAAACATCGTGTAAACAATACAGAGAAAAACCTAGTCATTGAAATTTCAAATGAAATTCTTCGATCGATTATCAACTTTGCGGTAACCTTGCTTCGAGGCAAAGTTCCTGTTGAGGTAGAATTTCTCTCGCGTGTCAAGTGTCAAGTGCGCGTGCAACGAGAAACGCGTCCAAGTTCAGGCGTGTACCAATACACGCACACCGGTCCTCGTGAACGTATGCCAAGTGCACGCACTATCGCTCTCACTTTTGCTGGGGCGGAATGCATCTCGGCCGATGTATCTGGAACTTCGACATAGCGAATGCGTCTATGAATAGATCCACGCCGCTTACCTCTGGCAACATTTCCACGTTATGTGGCATTACGCGTGAGGAATTTCGGTTACGACGAAAACCCCCACGCGTTACGGCCGCGTGAGCGTGAAAAAATCGGAGCACGGTGCACGCGCGTGCGACTGACGTGATTTTCGCGCCACGCGACTCGATTTCCGGCGCGCGTCAAGTGCACGGCAATGTATAAATTAACTGAAAACGTAAAAACGTAAAAAACATTTTTTTTCCATTAAAGTTAGAAGTTTGTTAGCAAAATGTCGGCGTTTCTCTCTCGTTTATATATTTCCTTGAATAACGATCAAAATACTTTCTATTTTTAAAATGGATTTTTAAAGAGATTAATTTAAAAAATACAACTTGTTTAATTGGTTTAATTTGCTTAATTAGTTATTGGAGAATTTATGAGAAACACAGAGAGATTATTTTCGAGAGAATATAGTGAAATATATATATTTTCATAAATTTCCCAACGTTTAGCTTAATCGCCGAAAGCAATGGCATTGTTTATAGAGCATGAACCAGCGGGTGCCAGCGAGCTTCGGCCGTGACATATATAGGTTTATAATGCGATTAAAATAAATAGCAGACTTTTGTCGCAACCAAGGATTTTTTATTTGGAGAATTGTCATCTGTTTTCCCCGAGAACATATCTTTCGGTTTTATTTCGGTCGCGTATGCGCGATCAAAACGTATTCCAAAGTACTTTGAGAAATTATATTGTCGAGATACGTCACGTCATGTTATCGCGCACTTTGTACGTGGCTTCTTGTTCCAGGCGTATTTCTAAACGTAATATCGCAATATTTTACGGGATTCTACGTCCTTCGAAACGGCCTATATCACTCCCTGGCGTTGCACTTAAAACGTCGCGAGGTGAGAAACATAAACTTTGTCATGGTCGTTGCGCGTCGCTGTTGATTCTCTAGTTTTCTTTGCCGCCACTACAGCCGGCACTATGTTCGGTTAACAAACGAGAGAAATAAATTATATCGCGGACCCGCGACGAGCCGCATAATGAAGAGAGATCCATTCCATGCGCGACCACGAACAAGGAATTACAAGGAGGTACGTTTTCATTTTCCTCGTTCGTGTCAGAATCACGCGGTGCGAAGCAAAGTACGATATAGAACAGCTCTATGTTAATTGCTCAACTTTTGTGATACCACGGATTGTGTGCCTTTGACCCGACAGAAGGTCTCCTCCGAACGAGACCTTTATCCTTATGACCTCTCGTTAATGCATTTAATATATATCACGAATAAAAATATTATAATTTCCTTGTATTCGAATAATTATGCATGATATTTTTCTTAACATTTAATTTAATTTATTACGTGATGAGAATATGAAATAAAAACGAAGATATATATATATATATATATATATAAACGCTATTCGATAGTAAGATTGTTCGCGACGAGATAAAGTGACATTTCGAGAATGCGAGGGATATGTTGTCACAGCGACGGAATACCAACGTGACGTTCCCGTGACGTCAACGGACGGATGCTGATATTTTCGTTGTCGGAATAACAATAACGGCGTCGGTGGCTGGAGATATTTCCGTAATCACGCATCGTAGGTCCGTTACGATTATTGTTACGATGTAGAAAGCTTTAAGACTGGCAAGCTTGATAGATAGATAGGTGAAGCTATTTATATGAGGCGCGTCGCTTAACAACAGGACCACCTTTTTCTTCTCACGACGCTTTTATAGCGCGCAAAGTCGCTCACACCACACGCTTTCAACCTCGATCGTCATCGATACGAACGGGCAATTAGTCATGGAGCACACGTGCGCGTTTCACACGTAGTTTAATGAGCTTTTACTCGGCAAGAAAGCGGAACTTTTAAGCAAATACCGGTAAATTCCATTTTGCGAATATGTGTTTTGCCTCCTTCCTACGGTGGAATATAACCGACAGAAATAGAATACTGCGATGTCGATGAAATATATATACGATAAGGGAAATACACGAGTGAACGGAAAGTACAATATAAAATGGGGAAATGTATGTCTATATATAAATAACTTTTTTTGTTCGACAATTTTTGTACCCTTCTTTATCCTTTGTAGCGTATAATTGGACAGAGCGATGCGATTTCTTACGTTTTCCATTGAAAGACACCAATGTTAAGAGCATGCGAGAGAGCGGGACCATTATTCGCCGCGAATTTTATCCGAACCGTAGTAGTAAACTGCAGATTCGAGTCGACAACGCGTGCAATAACGGTTGGCATTATCTGCAGAAAGGAAGGAAGCATTGTTTACGGAGGCTGGAGTTTGGAGGGCATTTGAACCATTTCCATTCGACCTCCACCGTCCCACTACTACTCGTAGCTTTACCTCCCACGATCTTCGAGACACAGCAGTCTGGAATTTCAGTTACATTTACAGCGCGGCTTTGCCGAGAAAAGAAGACCGGAAGTTTAATCGCCTCCGCGACCAGCTGCTCCCAACTATTCCCAGAGTCTACCAACGGTAGACTATTAGTTGCAAGGTTTCGCGTAAGTGCAAGTCAATTAGCATTAATCCAAGTTAATTGAATCTTTCATTTGAATTACCATAACGTTAAAATAATTCACCATTTCATTGTGCGTTGTAAAGTTTAAATAGTTTAACATATATTTTCTGTGCGAGATTTCGAAATCTCCGAGATAATTTTAAGCGAAATAGCGACTGCAGATTACACGCCGCCTTCGCTAACGAAACATGACATTTATCGCAAGATCCGACCATGATGGAAACTATTTTTCACTTTTACGATAGAATGAAAAATTCCTCACGACGGTGCAATTAATCCGCGGATAATTGCGGCGAAATTTTACGAGAAACGGTAAGGACTCCGGAATACATTTGAATATCCGGAGGGTCGCTCTCATTAGGACGTAACGATATGCAGAAGCATGGCGATTTTTTTCAAAAGATCGCGACCCCTCGAGCGTTCGTTCAACAAACTCAAATGTCACCCGTGTGTGTGTGTGTGTGTGAAAGCTCGTGGACGACCTAATCGCGGTCAACGTCGATTAAGCGGCGGTTGTAACTTTGTTGTAATTCGAGGTGGATACAATCAAACTGGATTACAACTACAATTTAAATTGTCTTAAATTCGCTCCGATATTTTTTCTCACCTACATCTCTTTAGGGAGTTAAAGAGGGGTTATAGAATTCTCAAAAATGAGAATCTATTTCTTGGTAAAATACACCAAGTAAAATATATGCCCTGTGCACGTTTCAATTTTCGCGGGAAGAATTAATTTCTAAAGAAATTTATGCATTAACATCCGCGTATGGCTCTTGTTGCCAAGTTGATAGTTACTTGAATTTAAATTGTATTTGCGAAACAATTCTTTACGTGGAGTATAAAGTAATATGTAATCGTAGTATTAAGGTGTTTGGTCATATTTTTCATGGAAAACCAACCGCCCGATTATTTTCAGTGCAGACTCTATTTTGGCGTGTCGCGACGAAGGTCGGGTTCAAGTGTGAAAAATGAATGTGCGAGATGCACTAGACCAGTCTGTTTTTGTAAGCATACTGCTGTCGTATGCGTGTTCGAGGAAATGAATACGTGACTCGTCGAGATAGCGTAATCAGACACGTGTCTCCTCATCGCGAGCTGCCATTCAAAACTACCTACATTAGTCACTTTTGTGTATGCGGGAAATAAAAACCACCGTAATATGAGATTCTATTCTTGTATCATACATGTATTTTTGGTATTTGACATTTTACTCCGATGATATTTTCTATCAATTTCTCCATTTCAATCTCCATTATCTCAAATAACACATTTCTTTTTTTTTATCGCTATGCATTCATGTTTATATTTAATTCGTGAAACGCAAAAATTCTTAATACGTCAGATAGCAAGGTAAAAGCAACTCTATTGCTCGTAATTATAACGATTATGCGAAATTACTGGAAACGACGAAAAGAGCTTTCTCTCACGAACGGATGTGTTTTCTAGATCGAGTTGACGTAAAAAGAGAACGTATGCGTGAAAGAGATTTCAAAGCGGGAATCGTTTTTCATCCTCCCGGAGAGATACGCAAAGAATATCAGACACTTTCAGAGCCGAATAATCAGCGCGATAACGTCTCTCATCACGACCGCGTGCGAAAACGCGTGGCGTTCCCACGAAAATTCACCAACTGTCATTTTTATCCAGCTCAGTTTCACTGATAACGCCGACCGCTCTGCGCTAGATGAAATTGCAAGGGCAAGTAATCTCAACGAGAATTACACAACGAAACCCTCGCTAGTTCTCGTCTCGTCGTCGACCGACACGTCCCGGATAGTATTTAGATCATTTCCGAGATTTCATCACGACAAAACACACGTGGAAAGAATTTTTATAAAATTAGATCGCGGACTTAAATCGCTAAACTTTGCCGACGTATCCTTTAATCTATTCAGCAACAACTTTTCCATCGCGAAAGCTTGATTGAAAGCTACGGGAAGAAAATAACTCACCGTCGCCTTACAAGTTAATATCAGACAGAATAACAATATCCACTGTAATTTCTTATATACAATACGAAAATTATTTTGCTACCTACACATAGCAAATTCAGAAAATACTTGAAGCACCACTTTACACGATTATTATGTAGTTTTGGTCGTTACCAGCGCGCTTGAAACATCAAGTTAGAGCGCTCTTCTCGGTAAAGCTAGAATTATCTCGCGGTGTCGCCAAGTGGAAACGCTTTCAGTCAGGCATGTTGTAACGCTTGTTTCATAGTTACGGAGATCCTGGGCAAATTTTCAGAAACGTGGCTAAAGAGCTTACAACCTAAAGAGCTTAAGCGTCCAAGAGTACAGGAAATATTTCATGTAACATATTTTCGTCATTTATTTTTCATTTCGAGCTAATCTTATTCGTGTATTTTTTTCACACAAATAAATCTTATGTGCGCTCAATGCATGCGCAGTTTAAAAATATCTATTTTAATTATATTTCTCCTTTTTTTTCGCATATAAAATTATTGTGTAATTTTCGCTTTATCCAATTGCACGAATACGCGAGTTGAAATAATTCCAAGTCGATAAGAATAAACACTCAAAAAAAATATTTTGTATCTGTTGGAATATGGTTTGTCACGTATAGAATTTATAGCAGCGATATTCTAGCAATACCTCTAGAAAATTTAGATCCCATTGCCAGATATTAATCACAAATATAATTGTCCTTGACAATAGGCCTTAAAGATAGGCATCGCAGACAAATTTTCTGTCTAAATTACACTAATAGTATAGATATAAATTCTGTCTCTGTCATTTAAATTGATCAAGTGCAAAATATATGCAGTATCACAGTATTTGCTAATAATTTATTATATCTGTTTCAATTAATTTTTGTACATCTAGAAAATTTTTTTTTAAACTTGCAAGATCATTTTTTTGAGTGAATAGAATTCTTTTTCCCCCGATACAAGGATGCTTATTTTCGCAGTCCCGGTCGCTCACGTAAGTCTTCCTCTCGGCTCTCGTCATTCCAGCACGTCAGTAGAATCTACCCTGAAGGATCTATAAGTTAAACATCGTCTTTCCTCGTATCCTCTAGCCGCCATCCTTTACGCCCATACACAAGATGGACGACTTTCACGGAACGAACCAAAGACACATATTTTGGCGGTCGAGATTATTACCCGTGTGCGTCACGACGAGGTGGTCCGCCACATTTTCACCACCGCCTAGAAGCGCTTTCCCGTCTTACATCACGAGAAAAGTATGTGCGTCAGCGTTTCTCACGTCAAAGAGTCTCTTATCTCGTAATATTGAAAATAGTTTCCACATGATAGTGATAATAGCTCGTGTGGATACAATTTGAGAAAATAATTATGTAGTGATATCGCGAGATACATGCCAAAAATTACGACAGATTTACTTCGGATACTGTCCTTCTCCATCCCCCTCCCCCTAATATCTCTATTTCAATAATCATCTCTTTTTGCAAGATCATTTTTGAAATGATCTTGCAACTTTTAAAAAAAATTTTCTAAATGTACAAAAATTAATTGAAACAGATATAATAAATTATTAGCAAATACTGTGATACTGCATATATTTTGCACTTGATCAATTTAAATGACAGAGACAGAATTTATATCTATACTATTAGTGTAATTTAGTAACGCGTAAATAATTTGCCGTTGATTAAAAAAGGCCGAATATTTATGAGCGTACTATTCCATTATTTTATTGATGCTGTGTTAAATTCTGATTTAATGGAGATATTTAATGGAGATATCGATAACTCTGTGTGTGAATATCACCGTTTAATAAATATTTCATAAAGATTCGAAGGATCACACTTTAATGCTACTAAAAAGCTATATTGACGTAGCTTTTAGCGAATTACCAAGAGAGATTGAATACGAAGATTCGAAATTAAAATAGCATTTTCTTTTGTTCTATATCGAATAAAATAGACAGATGTATTTTTTTTTTTTGATAGCAAAAACGATCGATTTTAATTGCGCACTTGCACAATCTCGTTTCCCTTTTCCGGATTGACCTGGTTGTGGATTGCCCGAGTACAGCCATGCATCGATTACAAAAGAAAACGCTATTTATTATGGATGACCTGACAGAGAGGGCTCGTCGACATAGCGTTATATATCCGCCGCAATTACCGCAATTGGAACGTCATTCGTGGGCGCATGTATGTATCGCGTGTTGCGAGTACGTGTGTCATCGTGTCCCTCTCTCTCTACAACTATCTCCATCTTTCTCTATCGGCCACGAGATCGTGATAAAACCGAGTTACGCGAGAAAGACCGTTATTTGCCGACAGTAGTGACAGGCCGCAGGGAAAACTATTTTTGCCGAGAGATTACCAGCTGACATGTACACGAAAGCGAGCTGAAAAGTGAGAGGAGTGTGAGAGAAAAAGAGAGAGGAAGAAATTTTGTTGGGGAAAATTAGATCGATTCAAAAAGTTAATTGCGTTTCGTGTTTTGCGACTTGCCCGCAAATCGTCAGAACCGCGCGATGAGCAATTATAAATTTCAAGCCGTTTTGCTTTATTGTGTACGGACTAATAATCGGAACCGCGAATAGCAAAATTATTGTCGCGTTTATTGTTATTCAAGCAAAACCAGTTTCGAAAATGAAAAGAAATAGGAAACTATAAAAAGCTATTATAATATAAGCAATCAGAGAATATAAGTAAGAATGTAATATAGAGAATACGATATAAGAGTATGAAAAGATTTCCTCTGTCTGTGCGGTCTCTTCATGTTAATTAAATAACATATAAATTATCACAATTCTGCTACGTGCGATATTTCATCAGGCAGCCGAAATAAAGTGTAATCAATCATCCGTAATAATTTTGCAATTACACCGGATTGAATTAACTATATAATTAATTCGTGTTAAATAACTTGAAGACAGCGTGGAAATCTTATAGTCGTAATTCAAGCAAGACGAATTGAGAGATAGGATGATTTATTAACGCGAGAAACGTTATCGTGCTCTTATTTGGACATTTTGTCTTGTCGCATTTCCATCATCCTTCGCAAATGAACACGTTCGATCTACGTCCGTTATCGCTCAAACTTAATTGGTAGCGCGCGAATATACTAGTTTTGGGACAGTAGCAATTAGTGTTCTAAACGTCTCGTTCGAAATAAGACGTCGTTCGTTCTGAAACTGGCAGAACTCACGATGAGATTTAAACAATTCGCGTTTCATGGTACATGCGAAGAGCAAAAAAATTCACCCAAAGTGGCAAAATCAATGTCCACTCTCGCCAGATAGATTACGCAACGATTCGCGAAAATATGTAAATATATTTACAGCGCGGTATGTATAAACATAAAATCCCGTTAACAAAAATTATTCTACAAGAGGGCAATTTTTTACAACGATATTTTTTTACAAAAAACAATAAATATGACAGCTCTGTTGCACAAAGTGTCTCTCGATGTAAATATATAACTATAATCTTCCCTTGTTAAATCTAAAATACAATCCTCAATTTGTTACGAGAGTTACAAACAGTATAAGTCGATAAATAATTTTATTTAGCTCGATTTCATTTCACCATTTCGACTTTAAAAGGGCTTTGCAAACGTAATCGCATAAAAAAGCAAACTACGCGGTATATTGTCAGGGTATTTTCGTTTTTCAACGTCAATCCAGCTTTGAGTATATTTACTTTTGCAACAGTATGTGCGTAACGAGTATATGCGCGCGTATACATCGGTGCAACAGCACGCGAGTCATCAGTTCTCAACGGAGATAAGAGGAAAAAGCAGCGAAGGGGAGGAAAAAAAAAGTCCGCGCGAAAAAAAATGAACCAAATAAAAAAAATAAAAAAAAAATGGTATTGCGTGCGGCATCGACGCCTTCGCGCATCGGGAATGTTAAATTCCGGCCAATACTTTCCCCGTCGATGTACTATATTTTCCATACCGAGATTTCATAGCTATTCTCTCCCGTTTATACGCGCGTGCGCATGCCAACTTTTTGCGTGCGTCTCGCATCCAGAGACCCTCTCCGGACTACAATGCGATGCGGCAAGTTCCGATATTCAACCAACAAAGTGCGGGTTAATGTCGACGGTGAGGCGTGTGGGTGGCGGGTTCCTTTTTATCGCGTTTTCCGTCTGGAAACAGCTGCGAGGAGCGAGCGCAGAGTCACCGAGCGTATGCCAGTCTCGTCGCAGCTGTGACGAGAAAAACGTTTAATGCAATTTGCGGCGGAAAAAAATTGGCAGAAAAAACCGTACATATAAATATGTATATCCATATTCTCCACAGAAGGTGGACGAGAATGCATTTGCACGTGATCGATGACTGCGATTCTAACGTCGATTATAAATTCTGTCGGATCATTATGCGACTTTAAATTTATATCGAGAAATTGAATGGGAGCACTTTCGAGATGTAACAGTTCTTATAATAAGTATCTTATACTCGCGTGCAAGTTACAGCGCGTGAAAAATTCATTTAAATTCTAATTGATTTAATTGATCTTCGCGTCTTGTTCGTTTTTTTTTCCCGCGAGTTTCCAGTAATTTCTAGATTCTGCTCAAGAATTCTGGCAGCGTCGTTGAATAAAACAGAAAAAAAGAGCGGAAAAAGGAGTAGCACAGTTGCAGGTGGCCCCCCCCCCTCCCCTCTATTCCCTAGTTACTTTTTTCCAATTAAAACTCTGCTGGTCTCCGCTATTAGGGGAACGCGATAAGGACGGTTACGACTATCATGGCTGCAATTAGCCAGCTAGATCGTGAACAATCTCCGGTCTGACACGAACGCTTGTTTTTGCGTACGCGTACGCGTCCCGAGAGTTTATGTTTTATGTAGGCGAAAATAATTTCGAAATTTCACGTCCACAACCGCGCAAACTTATAATGATTGACTACTGACGGCTGCGGCATTAATTTAGCAATGGTTATCGTCATCACTCCCTGTCCGCCAACGAGCCCAATAATTGTCCACAGTTCCAATTTCGTCGAAAGATTAACTTGGCGATTCTGTGAGTCACCTGTTGACGAATCCAAGAATTATTTCATAGTATTTCACATATTTCTGTAAATAGCAATTCCATTATGTAATGCTCATAATTGTAAGCTTTATTACAGATTTAAATAAAATGTAATAAATAAATATATGCATTTAACATTTTAAAATTTCTTTCCTATTAAATTTGTTAACAATTCTATTTAATTTTGTTTAGTATGTAACGGTACAATTGAGATGTCCACTCGGAGTAATTCAAAAGTATCGTCTATATCTATATAACGCATTAAAATATTACTAAGTTAATATAGTTATAATGCAAACGACAGCTGCATTAATGTACAAGAAAGAGAGAAAGTTTACGGCTATTAATTTGATTATATTAATTCCTGGCAGGAACAGCGCCAGACATTAGAATCTCATCGACAATGCGCATTTTGTGTCGCGCAATTTGCACGTTTTGCGCGCGTTTACCGGGGATGCTCATAAACCACAGAGTGCCATTTGGCATGGTACAAAGTGCAGATGCATGTAAATATGCACTTATAACATTCACACACACACACACACACACGCATATACTTACCTACACAAAATGTCAACGTCAACCATCAGGTTGTGGGCGATAAAATTGCACGAGGGAAGAATTACGCGAAATTGTGCGCATGAATGACGGGAGATGTTGCACCTCGCATTCGCCGCGAGGTATTACGCAAAAACGGTATGTAAAAAGGGAGGAAAAAAAAAATGTTGCACTGCTTTTTTAGACGTGTTTGCGAGTAAGCGTTTAACGAAGTAACCGGCACGATTCGCGACTCGAATTAATTGAAATGTCGCTCATCTTTCACCGTCGTATGTCGTGAATTAAAACGTGATCAAAATTGTCAAATGCAAAAACGCAGCATTAATGCGCTGACCAAGTTTTTTCTATGTATAAATATGATTGTATTATATTAAGCCGAGATGATTTTAAACTGCTCTTCTTCGCATATACATGAGGTAATTTCTTATTAATTTCCATACATAATTTTTTTTACGTACAAATGACTCTAAACACACAACAAGAATGGTGATAATGATAATTTATTTCACCACCTTGTGATTCTATTATCCATCGAACATGCGCAGCCAATAGATATCGCGACACCCGGAGGCTTAACAATTGTTATTTCGGTTCAAACGCAAACGGTCATTTAGCTGGAGGCATGATATGATAACCACGGTTACTGCCAATGTAGTGTATCTCTATAAAATATGTATGATACCGTTAGAATAATCGAGGTACCGAGGGGAAAGGAACAAGCGAAAACACCCACGCAGCTGTTAAATAATGAAATGTATGTATGTATACCACGACACCACGAGAGTTGTGTGTAGAAAGAAATATCTCAGAAATATGACAGTAAAAATAAACATCGGAAAAGATTTAATCCGACGGATTCATTTTTCATCTCTAACAGCCGGTACATTTCCTATTAGATTTTCTAGATGTTCATTATTTTAGACGATTTATTATCTCTCTCGCAATACTTAAAACTGATATGCATCGTAATTAAAACTGTACTTGAGACTTCAATTTTATTTTCTGCGTATTATGAAAACTATCACGTAAAACTTGCAAAAAAAAAAAAAAAAAAAAAGCATAAAATTATTCAATACTCTGTTAACAGACGAATAATTTCTTTATACTTTTTTGTTCCTGACGTCACAGCCCTTGGATATAAGTTTCCTTCTAATAATCTTCGTCTGTTCGATTTTACATCGATAATCCTCTTTTTTCCGGTCGGATCATCCGAGATATTACTTAATTACTCAGTAAAGTGATACTCAATTAAAATTGAAGCTTCGAATATCGAAGACTGATAAAGCGAAAGCGCTAGGGTTTATTCGCCCACGCAGCTACGAGGTGCAATATCGAGACACGCACTGCTGACGGCTGCCTGTTAAGCTCAGATTAATAAAACGTTCCCTGCGCGTTTAATTAACCGGTTGACAGCGCGACATGCCTTTTTCCCGTCGGCTCGGCCTCTTGTAGAGATTTTTTTTCTCACGTATTTATAAGGGAAAATTACTCATCGACGGGCATACACACGAAAAGAAAAGAGCAGAGTCATAATTATTGTGCGACACGTTCAATTAAAATAAATTACTATTTATTCGCGTGTGTATTTGCGTGAATGCGAATCAAACGAATTAATTTAAATTCATTTCGCGCTAAATAAGGTCAGCTGACACTCCGGGAGGGCAGAAAGGGTGGTGGATGGGGGTGGCCATCTGTGAAATTCGAATAAATTAGGACGCGAAATAATCAAACCGAATTCATCAAATTAATTGCGAGTGATGTGGACGTTAGCTTTGGGCGGACTAGGGATACGTATCAAATTAAATTGCGCTTTTTCGTTCTTGCGCGCACGAGAATAATTCCTGCAGGATTAATTAATAAATGCGATCATCACGTCGCGGCGAGATTACGGCGATGCATCAATTGATTACTCGTTATCTCACACACCGAATCTCGATCGGTTGCGGAAATCATCGCACGAACGAGGGATATTGTAGGCGTCGGCGATGCGTCTTCCCGAGGCGACTCGGTTCCGCAAATTATTCGCGGCCGATATATCGATCGTCGAACGCTCGATTACGGTTATGTATAATTACTCGGGCAGACACATTACAGCTAATGTATTGATTGGTTGGTTGGTTGGTTGGCATATACACGCACGCATACGCGTTTCGTCGAATTAACCGGCGCGCTTTAGACGCGTACGACGCGTTAGACGTGTAAATCACTAGACCGGACGAAAGGGTGAAGGTATTAGTTCTCACGGAATTGTAGTCTGACAGGTGATGGTGGCATCATCATAAACGCGCGTTATATGCGAGTATTGTTGGCCGGTAACGTATTATCTCTTAGCCCCATGTTTGTTGCGTGTTTCTCCAAAGCTAACGCGCTTAGATCGATCAACCGCGGTAATTCAAAGTTCCGAAGCAGATAATAAATGCCTAACAGGCACACGCGATAACTGATCAATATGCTTACAGAATTTGCACGATATTGATTAAGGTTTTTGTGCCGTTTTATCTATTCCGTTAAAATAATGAATTTATTGCGAATCATACTTAGCACTCGTATCTCGCTAATCATTACTTTTATAACGAGAGATTTCTACATACGACTGTTACGTTATTATAGAAATGAATCGACCTGTTTGCTTTTCCGCTTATCGTTAGCCTGTGTCGACTATACGAGTTATTAATCTACCTTAAATTTACATACGCGAAGCCGTTGAAGATAGTTTGATGTTTACATAAGAATGTTTGGATATTTGAATTGTCAGATATTCGCGTGCAATAATTACATATCATGTTTGAAATAAGACTCTGGCCAAAGAAATGGGCAACTTTATCATTTCCTACAATTATAAGGAAACTTTGAATTTGAACTTTGATAATAACTCGCAAGAGAGAAAATTGAAATCTTACGGTTCCCGCGAGAAAGTTAAATACCTTTGAAAATTATTATAATTAGATATATTAGAAAGCTCACGATGAGTTTAATAAGTTAATAAATTTATATTTTTCCACGTAATTCAAATTGGTTCAAAGTTAAATTTGAGATAATTATAATAAGTGTAGAAGATAAATGTCGAATTAGACCGTGGGAAAGTTGATTTCCCACCATTCGTTGTTTTTTTCAAGCAGTCACGGCAACAACAACAACAACAACAACAACAACAAAGTATATATAACAAGCTGTGAAAGCACCGGCAGCCAGAATTTCCGTTACTATTGAGTTAATTCAAGTCAGAAACAATTTCTCCAGACCTTATAGAAGTAAATGCACTCATATACTTCACAATTAGTTTAACCCTGCGAATAGCAGGGTTTCGTCAATAATTACGGACGGGGATAATTACGTGCCTTATCCAACTATTCGAGTTATTACGGTACTACTAATTATGGCCATTTCAGTAGAAATGTGGAGTGTGAGAGATTTAAAAAAAAAAAAAAAAAAAAAAAAAAAAAAATCGTTGTACAAATTCTTACAATATCTCTCGTGTGTCTATCGATAAAAAATAATATATATTCAACAAAAAAATTGTGCCAGTATTTTGTTACGTTAAATAATATTTTAGATAGTATTTATGACGGTTTACAGTTACTTTTTATTTTTTTTATCGATAGAGCGAACAATTTTATAGGTAGTATAACGACAGTAACCAGTCGTTTTCCGCGTGTAACGGAATCTCAACGTGGGCGATAAAAAAAATGCGGATGGTGCCGACATCGCCATTAATTTTTATTTGATACATCAAATACGAAAACGAGTGGCCGTCGGTCTATTTAAATACAACGTGCTTGTACTGACGTACTAAAAAAACTACCGACCAGTGAATACGTGTCGAGGGGTTAAAAGGGCACAAGTTAAATAAAAGTTCGATGATTAGGTCACATTTGAATTTTATGTCTGTAGCAATGTAACTCGAAAAACACACGAGTAAAGTGGATTTTAAATATACATAGATTTCAAACTTTTTATAATTCGAAATAATTTTCCAAGTTTATAGTTACGTGTTTTAAACTTTTTATTTGTTCTCATCAATAATATATTTGAATGTAAGGTGATTTGAAATTCATAACTAAAATTCATCTAACAGTAATGTACATATATTACAGACTTAAAAAATGTTGAACGACAGAAATAATTCTAGAGAATACAAGAGAATAAGAGTAAAAACTAAAGTTTTAATTTCATGCTTCTTCTTACAGTCGATAATTATATGGCCGATATATATTATGAATTTCAGACGTGGGATTAAAGTCTTAAAAAAATAAGCAGCATTGAATCCCGTGTAATTGCGGATGTGATCTACGTATACGAGCACAAAAACTCATTTTTCTGCGAATTATGCATTCAGCAGTATAAGTTCGATGAAATTTGTATTTTGATATTCCGCGCTTGAATCTTTTGTACAATGTAATCGTATAATAATGATCGGAACGATAAAAGATTCAAGTGTTCTGAAATCTATGCGCGATATTGATTTTGGTTTTAGTACGAAGCAAAAACGAAATATAATCCATACCGGTGGTCTGCGAGCACGCTGTTGGCATAAAGTTACCATGAAACCACTTTTTGTGCCGCCCACTCTCGTGGATTTCGTGTTACTTATGCTTTCAGGAATATTAAATAAAACACGTGTATTTTTTATATTTGTCCATCAACGTGCAAATTTTTTAAAACATTTTAACCTATAAAAATTTATTTTTTATGCCTCCTAATTTATTTGTTTTACTCATTAATTAATAGCAGTACTTTGAATTTTTTTAAATTGTTAAAGTTTTACAAAAATTGTTAAAATTTGTAAAAGAGAGATAAATAAGAGAAAAAAAAACAAGTGCTGTTAATTGTTTTCTCTTTTTTAGATTATGCAATTTATTTAAAAGAGACTCGTAAAAAAAATGAGTGCAAATGCAATGGTATTTTGTATACTCCAACGGCTTGGTCCCGCAATACTTCCACATAATTTAATCATTCGAGTGAGGCGTTGGCGAGCAATTTTGATTTTATTCCTGGGAGAGGAACGCAACGTAACAGCGCCCAAAGCGTTGTAAATAAACGAAGACGCGTGGAAGAAGCAAGCGTCGCGCAGATTTATCATCGGCAATGCAGATGTCGTATTTTAACGATGATGCCGCGAATGAGATAACAGGCGAAGAAGCAGAAGGACACGGAAACCGGAGAAGAGAAAGAGAGGGAAAACATGACGAAACTGGGACGCACGAGCTTCGAAATTCTAGGAACGTGCGAACGGCGCCTCATGATTCATCAATGAAAAATTCGACCCAGTTGTCATCGCGTCTGACGTTAATAATCTCGGTAAATTTTAAGCAGCCACGAGGGGAGAAGGAAGAAAAGGGAAGGCCGGCGCCGACCTCGACCTAATCGCCTACTCGGCCGAGATCTTGTCGGCTTGCACGTGCTGCGAATTATTCGGCAACTCGTACGCGCTTTATCGCGTCACGTCGGGAAAAAGTACGAAGAGATATCAACGCTGAAAAAAAACTTGATGAGAACAGGAGATTATTAGAACCGATAAAATATTTCATCTCTGTGAAAAAGGTCGTTAATGTTAGCGTAACGTTTTACTAAAACTATCTACTAATGAGATATATTACAATTTTTTATTTAATAATAATCTTCCGTGATTATATTCTCTTGAAATATTAAATAACCTTTGTATAACTATTATATAATACAATTTTTTTTAATATGCAATTTAATTTGAACGATAAAGCTTTGAGTTTTGTTGAAACAAAATCTATGCAAATTATTCATGTCGGTATGTAAAATGTAGTATAATTAATTTCTTAATTCGTGCTAATTACTTTGCGGTTGTCGATTCGAGGGGAAATCGTGATTTACACATACTGCAAACGAGACGCGCGCGCGTGAGGGTCGTGATAAGAAAATTTCCTTTCGCCATGAACTTGAACTTCTATTTCTTCGTGCAAATATCGTTTCCTGTTACTTTGCCCCGAGGTCAACGGCATTTCTATCGTCGCCCCGACATATTCGCAATGCCACGAGTCAATTGCTTGGCCAATCGGAAAATTTCCGATAAAATTTTTGCCGTGGAAACCAAGTCACGCGATCAGAAAATCAGATCGCGGATCCTTTCCCATCGGCGAGGAATCACAGTCTATTTCCGTGGCGCCGTAAATCACGGGATTAAATCAAGGTAAAATCGCTAAATCAGCGATAATTAATCGCTTTATTTAAGGCTGTGCGATAACTGTATATCGAAACAATTAAAAAGCAATGCACGAGGCAAAATAAACAGTTGTCGCTTTTATTAAATTATTAAGTATTAAATAAACACGAGAAAAAAAGAGAAAAGAGGTCGAAAGAATAAACTGCAACAAAAGAAAATAGCACGACATTAAGTTGATGCTTAATTCTGCGAGAATATAAATGGATGAAATAAAAACTATTTATAAAATATCGTTGTATTGTTACTGTAACAATCATGTTACAACGCGGAAGAATACGGTTGAAGAACAAGGCGAAAAAAAAAAAAAACAAGAAGCTAAGCTACAGCGACATATACATGTACATCGGTGAGACGTAATAAGGATTAAGCAAGGAGCGCAGTATTGCCTCGAAAGAATTTACGATAACGCGATCCCAGAAACATGGCGGAAAATAAGGGCGATATGTACACACATACGATATCGTTGGGGAAGCGTCTCGCTTAAACGATTTTCTTCAATTCCCCGTATTACTTCGCCCTTTCGCGAATCCACCTCCTTTTCCTTTAAATAACGGGGCTTTATCGCGCTTATTTATCGCCCTGACTCACAATTCGTTCTCCTATTTTCCTGCATCGGATTTAATCGATATAACGAACGATAACGGGCGATCAAACATGGTGCTTTTAATGGAAGTTAAAATAAGGAGATTCAATTGTAGATACAAATCGGCTGACATGTTTAATGTCGTGGTTAACTAAATTTTCTTCGTGCATGTAAATTATCAGGGAGGTATTGTAAAAACTACAATTTGTCTAGATAATTATTTCAAATAATAGATGCAACGTGATTCGTATAACACAGAAAGTAAAAAAAATGGTCAAGAGTTTTAAGATATATATATATATATATCTCACAATATGTTAATGTAATTTTATTATAATCTAAACTTGCGTTTTAAATTTAAGCAAATGATAGCAAAATAAAATAATTATATTATTAATTTAATTAATTTAATATTTAATTAATATTAAAATGAAAAACCTGTATAAAAATTTGCTTACAGCTTGCTGCTTATGCTCGATAATCGATAATCGATAATCAAAATTCAATGCAGTATAATGTAATTAATGCAGTGTAATTAATTGAGTAGCGTATATAATGCCATTGCATGTAATACTCGAATATTATCCGTGAGTTTACAAATTTTTGGTCAGCAGTTATCTCTTGCGATATTATCCGCTTAAATCAAGAATTAATTGAGAAAAGGTCACTGCAACATTCGACACGTGTATTATTCTCGTTACATGCTGCATTAAATTGCTTACATCGAAAAATTAGCACCGACGACACGCAAAATTTAGAAAATATGTATTTTCAATTTTTATAGACGAGAACCTTGTTTTCTTCAAGAATAGCGCAAAAGGCTACTTTTTCTATTAATTAGACAAACATCTGTGCGGTATCTACAGTCCCCTTTCTTACGTAGGATGATTACTTTTACATCGAGTTTACATTAGGAAAATCTCTTTATTTTCTCCTTATGCGAGAACGCTCATATATTGGGCGAGCTCACCTGGAAAGCCCTTTTTGTAGCCCGGTGGCAAAAATGCAGCGGGTGGCGTGATGGGTGGCGCTGCGTCCCAGGAGGGCACAACATCCGGTTGCATCCCGTAACCCGGCGGAAGCTCCAGGACCTTCTGCTGCTTCTCGCAGCGTCGCCGTCGACGACCGCCCGGCGTGAACGTTTTCACGGCCGCCAGGAAGCCGACCCCGCTCATGTCTTCCCGACGAGGTTTCGTTTTTGCGTGATTTCGCGCCGATTCGTCCGACTAACTCTCTCCGCGATCACTCGCGTCCGGGACGACAGAGCCGAGAGTTCGCGCTCCGAGATGAGCTTAGAGATCGGTGAAAATTGTTTGGCGGAAGCGCGTCAATCGTGAAACGACGTGCCGACTGATCAAACGGTCGATTCGCTAATCCACGTGGAAGCCATGGCGAGAGCTTCGGAAAGAATATATATTTTTATCCATGATTAAATTCCAGACTATAAATATAACGTGTAATGTTGTGATATACGATATGGTTACGATACGATGGAATTTGAGAAATGCAAACGCGATGAAATGTGAACGACACGAAATTGCGGTGACACGAACAGCGGTAATGGAGTTAAACTCGAGAATGTAGGCGTGACGTAAAATCGCGACGGAAACGGATTAATGTTACACAAAAGCGATCAAACATCATAGCGAATTGAAGAGAAATGTTTAATATTTTTTTAATAAAATACATTTGTCAATATTTTGGTTCGCATTCACGATTTATTTAATAATACGCCTACATCATACTCGTTATATTTATCGATTAGATTATATTTATATTTTAATTCATATCTTTTGCTAAATATCGCGGCTAAATTAATTTGTCGTGAGAAAGATGGAAAGAAAGATGTCATTTTGGCGACAACAATAGTTGCGAAATCGAAGCAGCTTTGCAATACAGGTTTAAAACGATCACCAGTTGCGCATTCTAATAACGAGTGTCGCATTAAATCGGTCGTTATATACCAAAGATAAGAAGAGTAGAACGTCTGTACTGAACTGTATTCAGTGGAAAACTTTTAATCGCGCCCAGTCATTAATCCTACTGTACCGGCGAGTAAGCTTCTTTCAACTCGAAACGAACGAAAACGTCCGCTCCATTTCTCCATCCGCGATAATCTTGCTTCGCGAATCGGTACGTAATATTCCGACGAATCGCGTACGAATGCGCGAGTGTAAATTTCATCAAACAAATATTTTTCTCTCATGCGAAAAATAAGAATTTATCTCCAGATTAAAAATCTTCATTGGTGCGGAATTAAAAGAGCTTGCAATCTCCGAAGAAATACAATTTAATTGTTTGTTCCGTTTAAATACGTCTCTAGTTATATATGATTCACTTTTGTAGAACGCATCGTAATTAAAACAGTGATTAGAGTTTTAGCGGAAATCTAATTTTCATATGTATATTGTTATTATTTATTAAAATAATTCAGAGAACCCAAAACCATAAAAATAATCAAATTGTATCGATAATAAAAGAAAAATATAAATATTATTTTATATGATAATTTTTTCTCTTTGATAAAAATCAAAAATTAATTTAAAGAATTAATCAACTTTTAAATAAAATTTCATTTATTTTCGAAAATTATTCCCTCATAGGTTTTTTTATTATTCAATGTGCCGTGTTTTCAATATATCCAAAATCAAGAGTTTTCGATCGATCGAAACTGCAGGGCTGCGCGCAATTTCAAACTTTTCCATGGAATGCTACATAGACGAGCTTCCGGAATTTGCATCGCATTCTCTGTAAAAGCTGTTCACAAGTAGAAACGAACGTTAACGCGTAAAGAATTCGGCCAACGAAATTTTTCACGTATTTTGGACGCTTGCGATTACAAAAATTTGCATAAAATCTCCACACAAAAATATAATGTAATATAAATAATATATTGAAATATATATACGACCTCTACATATCGTTATATTGATGTTTTTTTCACGATAACCTCCTCATCTAGATATATCGCGAATATTGCAGTTTATATATATATAATTTTTACAGTACAGACGAAATATATCGCTCGATATTTGCGAGAAAATTAAAAACAGAAGTAGTCTTTGCAATCTAACAGATGTTATTACATCGAACGGATAGATTTTGATTTTGTTCGTAGAATATGCATGTTGATCGTTTAAATTGTTTATGAATCGGTATATTTATATTAAACTGCTGTCATGTCAGCCATATGAAACTTTTATATCTCCGCCTACATCCTCGTCACGCATTCGAGTTCCGTTTATGAAATATATACATATATATCTTTCTTTTTTTCTTTATATATTATTTATGAAAGTTCACTTGAAAAGCTCCTTCCAAGAATTACATTTATCTGTCCGTTACGTCAGATTGACTGAATGCTGTTGAATATGATCGCGAAGAATAATGCGGAACTTTGATATTTTTTAAAAATCTGTTTCGCTAGAAAACAATGACTTACAACAGATAACGCTGATAAACGGAACACGATAGGTATCGATAAATCAATTTCCAATGGTAGCTTGTTTCATAAAAAGCATAATAAATAAATAAATCAATCAAATCAAGAACTCACATTAAAAAGCAGATTTTACACGAAACTGAACTCGTGGTTTCTCTCACCGTTGATCTTTGCGACGCGTTATGCGAGAACCAAAATTGGCGCAACAAAATATTAAGATCGAGATGGGCGATTTGCAAAGGCTCGACATATTTCATTATATCGTTAACATTCACAAAGCGAATGACAGTCCACGAAGAAATGAGCGAAGCAGACACGCCTGGTGTGCTGAAATTTCGCTAGTTACACGATCTATTTAAGGCTCTCGATCGAGTGACCTTGACGAATCACCGTATATATCGAACGAAGTCGACCCACGCCGGAAGTGCGAATCGATCACCAGTTGCGCGCGTAGACTGATGGAAAGTGACGAGAGAGAGAGACAGAGAGAGAGAGAGAGAGAGAGGGGGAGGGAGAGAGAGAACGAGAGATAGAGAAATAGAGAAAGAGAACGAGCGTATCCTTCCTTCAATGAGATGCGCTCTTCGCGAGAGCGTGCCCCGTACTGACGGTCCGTTATTACTTACTCGTGCTCGTCTCTTTCTCTTTGTTTCTCTCTCTCTCTCTCTCTGTCTTTCGTTAGCGCGACGCGCGCCGAAGTAGTCGAAGCCGGCTGCGCGCGCGCTCAGCCGGCCTGATCGCGCGGCTGCGCGCGCAAGTGATAGAAACGTAGGATTACTGCGACCGCTCCGGCGCGTTCGCTCGCGGCCAAAAAGACGCGTGGGCGTTCGGCTGGTGGTTGCAAAAGGGAGACGCGGTGGGGGATGCCAAAGGATGGAGGCAGGGCTGGACCTGTTTGAGAGATATAGCAAACAAATTGCACTGATAACTTTCTAGACGGCATTCAACCGCATACACGTTTGTGCGAACAGCTCGCGAAAGAAATTAAGATTTCTTCTCGCGCGAAGCGGTCTTTATCAAACGTTATGAATTTATATGTATATTATATTTTTGCGCGTATAAAAATGATAAATATATATATATTTTAAAAAATACGAAAATCTCTGATTCCAATCTCATTCTTGATTTTTGAGCATATGAAATCACACGTTATCGAAATATATTCCGTTCTTTTCTTTTCGTCTCTGTCGTAAAAGAGAGAATCTTTTTGAAAAACTTTAGGAAAACTCTTATTTATTATTCATCTCTTTCTCTTTTTCTCACTCTCTCTCATTCTCGATTTTTATTTCATTTTATTTCATTAGGAATTTATTATTACGTCGGATACATTGCGAAGTAACAAGAAAACATGAGAAAAATTCCCTTTATTATATCCTATATTATCTTATAGTATTTTTTTCGAGAAATAATGCGAAAGTCGTAAATAATAATGTTCTTTGACATAAATTGTGAACGATAACTGCGTAGAAAGTGATCGGGTTGTATTTTTCGTGCGACAATTTTATGACAAAGATAATACTGATTCTTAGATTGAACATTTTTCGGTTCTATTTATAATCATAGCAAGATTGTGTTAAAGATTAAACTAGACTTTAAGTTCGTATTTGTAAATTATAATTGTAAATATTATATAAAAAAAATGTTTTAATTTTTTTCAGATGCAATATAAATCGTGAAATATTATATTGCTTGTGTAATATTAATTATCAGCGTGATTTGTTTTCAATTTACTCTATATCTTTCGCATTCAATCTTGACATATAAAAAAAAGAATTGCACATTCCCAGTTTCGATTATAATATAAAATAATAACACCTCGTAAATTGTAATTATAAAAAAAAAATATTTAAAAATGAACGTTTCGCTTACTTTTGCTCGCTCATCTATCGTGATTCTATTTCTATATTTTATACATATATTTTTTATTCATTTGCATTTGTATGTAGTGTGTCCTCTGTTGCGTAGTTATAATAAATATTTTATCGATAATATTCATACGTATGAGTAATGCACATCATGTTCATTAGTTTCATATTTATCGATAAATCTTGTGTATTTAGTTGCAAAAGTCAATATGATGAAAATTCGTCATAAATATGAACGTGGATGGAAAATTAAATGGAAACTAATGACTAATTACAAACGGGAAAATCAAATAAACGAGCAAGGTAAAAAAGTAGAGATGGAATATTTTTTATCAATATTATGCTTCATTATTTTAACATAAAGTAGATCTTTAAATAAAGATAAATGTAAACTCTAATAATCTCATAGTATATCACGTATTTTTGTGAATTAAACGGCAATCAGGTGTGTAAAAAAGAGAATGTTAGATAGAGTTTTTTTTTTTACTGTATCTTTTATTTAATGAAAGAGAGAGAGAGAGAGAGAGAAAAGGAATATCAATGGAAATCAAATTGCGAGGAGAATAATCGCTACAGTTTACTGCAGTATCGCATAATATTCTCGACAGTGATAACAACAATTACAACTAATATTTCCTCGGAAATGTATATTATCACATGTATCATCGTGTAATAGCAATCTAGTGACAATTATCCGCATTATTCGATACTTGATATACAAAAACATAATCATTCGATGGATGTAGCGAGCAACCGCGATTAATTCTCTATTCGCATTTCCGCGGGCATCTGCACAATCGCAATATTTACATTGCATAATCCACGTATTCCTACTGAAGCTCACACGTTCGATCGTACATTACATACGGCCTCTCCATATACCTCGGCTTACCAGTCACGTGCACATGTACATATCAGGTCTGCTTCATTATTCATCACGCGCGTATTTCATCTCTAACTCGAGAGAGTGTGTTTTAAAATCGCAATAACTCGTACAACATAATAATATACAACCCTTCTAGACGTGACAATTTTTTGTTACTCGTATAAAACAGTGTTAAGAGATAGCGCAAAAGTGAATATTTCGAATTTTCGTTAGCCAAGCTGCGGGATGAAATTTGCGTGCAATTTTCGAGCCGGCGCCTCGAAGGGATAAAACCAGACGGAACAGGGCACCAGACAGTGAGGATTCGTGCCTGCAACTGGAAAGAGGAGTAGGAGAAAATGTAGAGGGGAGAGGGATCGCACGAGGGATCGAGGAAGACAGAGGGACCGTCGTAGGACGGCGGGGTTGGGAAGGGACCGGCGTTGTGCAATCCGCTACTCGTACCCCGGGCAAGGGAACCGATCGTTACTGGGGAAAACTCGGGTGGCGGTGGAGGGGCCTTTTCATTTTCCGAGGGGGCGCCGCCGCCGCTGCTGCTGCCGCTGCCGCTGCCACTGCCGGAAGGGAGGAAGGGAGTCGCGGGAACGAATGGAAGGCCGGAGGTGGAGGGAAAATTTCGCCGTTCTGCGTTCCGGATTGAGGGACGCGAGGAGAAAGAGAGAGAGAGAGAGAGAGAGAGAACGAGAGAGAGAGAGAGAGAGAGAGAGAGAGAGAACGGACATCGTGCGATCGGGATCCGCGCTGTAGTATCAGCAGTATCGATCATTATATACCGTTGGCCCCTTCGCCCCCATCTCGCACCACTCTCGCCGCCCCTAGTCAGCCACGCGCGCTCGTCTCCCTCGGTCCATCGTCAACGTGTATAGGCTACGTCGACTCCATCAAGTCCCGTCAACCTTGGACTCTGGTAACCGGCAAGCCGAGAGACGAGACGACGCTGAGACGCGAATAACGAGAGAGAGAGAGAGAGAGAGAGAGAGAGAGAGTAAGCGCGCGTTTGCAACCGACTTCCGTTTTACCATATTATCGTTGCTGTTGTTTCTGGGCTCGGTAATGATAATACGATACTTGCACTTTGTGTACACCGAAACTTCTTTCTACCTTGAAATCTTACGACATGATATTTTCAAGAGATAATATTTCCGAACATTCGTTAAATAAATCATAATCGTAATGTGACGACGTGGTCCGGTAACTAATATCCCGTCTAATGAGGTTTTTGGAATCTGATTTCATCTTACGTCTATTTTCAAGACGATAATAAATGACTTTAATAATAATACACGATAATACGATTATTTTACGATATAAGAATATGTACGCTTTCCAATAACAAGGTATTAGTAGAGAATAACTTTTTTACAGCTTTCACTGCCGTTTCTCGATTAACGGCGTCTTTTATACGCGGCAGCTTCAAGCTCTTGCTTTTGATAAGCACTATCGCGAGCGCAAAAGAAGACTGTTTTACAACGATCTCCTGGGGATAAGGGAAAGTGAATAAGAAGATTGGCTTATGGAACCTGCTGGTTTACGAGTATCAGACGTAAACAACTTGTCGGGAATTCAAGTCACTCGGATAATACATTTACAAGAATGGTTTATCGAACGTAAAAGAAAAAAAATCACATTACCTTCTCACATTACCTTGTTCATCTCATAGTAACTCTCTCTTTCATGTTATCTTTTTTATCGTCGATTATATATATCGCAAAATATGCACCAATTTTGAAAAGTATGGCATGAATAAATATCGAACGTGCATTATACTTTTAAAGAGTTATATTTAATTTCTCAAAATGACTTGTAACAGCACTAGAACGTGTGTTAAGCAAAAGTTTATTGAATCGACTTAATATATATATATATATATATATGGTTAAGAGAGCTATAACCGTTTCCATTTTGTGCAGCCAATTAGAGTAGCCGTCGTCTACCTTCGACCAAGATGAAAATATATCTGACGCTGTCCTGTATAAGCAATTTCCGGGGAAAAAAATCTCGTAAAAGGAATGTATCGTAAAAAAGCCAAGTTTACGCTGGTCGTAAAAAAAAGGCAAGAAATGGAAGGGGAGTGGTAGGAAAATAAATGAATGCGGCCACGTCGACTCCCTCGATTTGATATGACTGGAGCGTACTTGAAGACCACCACCTTCCAGCAAACGCTTTCGCTAAAACGAATTCCTAGATTTTATAACGAGACTACTATGCGCAAGATGGTTCGTTAATGAAGGTGTCGTCTCGTCGTCATCTCACAATCTACGTACACAACGTCGTGCAGGGGTGTGTGTGATATCAACTGCGACGATAATAATCGAACAATTTGCAAAATTCGTCCAACTGATGCACGTAATTATACATTTCTTAAAAATATTTTATCGACTTGTATGTGTTTAACTTACTTAAACATATAAATTTCTTCAAATAAAATTTAATTAAATCAAAGGTAATTGATTTAATTAAAACAATCTGTGTTTCAAACTTACTCAAATTTGAAAAAATTACGTTTGTTAGATGATGGTATTTTTCTTGTAAAAGATAAATCGTTAAAGTATCACTATCATTTTGATATCCGACAGACATCACTGCATTTTTCAGCAAAGACAGAGAAGCAAGAGGTGCGTGTTTCTCGCCAGAATAACTTTGGTGACAAGCGGCGAGATATTCTCAACGAAATAAATTTCACCATCGTCGGTGAAAAAATTCTGATATTTTACTACAGTCACACGTGGAAAAACAATTATCCGGCTACCATCGATATCCGCCGTTTTTCGCGGAGTAATTAATTACTTCGTCTCGCGACGATACTCTTTTTATGCCATTGTCGGACGTTTCTCGCTTTGCGAAAATTTCGACGCTCTTTTGTTATATGAAAGTGCACGAGTAATAAATAATAGCGGCCCACATCGCAATCGTAAGAGTGACGGACGCTTTGTTTTTTATTTCATGCGACAAATTTATTTGCTCAGCATTTCTCTCATCTTTTATGGATGTCACCTCTTGCAATTTTCTTTATAAATTTCTTCCACGAACATTGTAGGTTGATATTTATTATGGTCTTTGTATTTGAATGCTCATATCGTCTACAACATGCATTATCCATAAAATACAGACAATCTGAATTTCGCAGGTGTAACTTTGAACCAAAAGTTATTTCGGAGTAAATAAATCTGGAATAAGAATTTATTTTATTGCCATTCTGTAAAAATAAATCTCGTGAAAGAGAGGTTTTTACGAAAATAAGTTTTTGTCAGAGAATAATTTCTAGACGGAAGCAAAAATAGTGATTGAAGAAAAAAATCGCGTGTACTCGATATTTCTCATCGAAGAAATTATTTTATTATTTTTACTTCTAAATATTATCAATAATGTATACATATGTATTAGCGTAGAATTGTATTGCAATAAACTTTATGCAAATCTTCAATTTCATTGCCATAAAATCTTTTTATTGTGGAATTTCGAAATCGGCGAAATCGGAATTTCGAAAATAAAATTTATTTTCAAATTCATCAATCAAAGAATATCGACAAAGCGCGCACAACGAATTCGCGCGACAAAATTTATGTAAATGCTTATGCGATGACAGTTTCGTTGATCAAGTGATGCTGCGTGATTTCTTTCATAAATGTCGCGTCAAGAATGTAAATTCGTGTCATCTTTAGATTGAATTTTCCTGCAGATGAAATGGCTGTTGAATTTCCCACATAATGCGGTGCTCATGTAATGTACTTATCGGTCTCTTTGATTTTCTCACGACACAAAATTCACACGCTGTAAATTCAAGTATTTAAAAAAAAAAAAGAAATTTCTCGATAGTCTCGATAAAATAGAAGCGAACGAGCAGAGCCCGCTTTCGGACCAAAGTTTTTCGCTTTAATACAGGAATTTCGTTTCGTTGCATCGTAGTCAGCTTCGCATCACGATTACCAAACATTTTATTAAACTTGTCAGCTGTGCGATATCCGATATTACATTTTTCCAGAGGGAACTGCGAAATATGAAATAAAAGTAGAAGAATGCAAGAAACGTAATTTTTCACCATACTGAGACACGCTGTTTTCAGTTAGGCAACATCGCGAAACACGTAAAAATTGGTTGTCGTCCTCCTCCCGCCAGAAACATTAATACAACGGCAACTAATCCTGTTAAACGAATACGGTGCGCACGTGCAACAAACTTCAACAAAACATTTCGAACGCGGTTTCAAGAATATTGAACACGTTGCGCATGTGCGATTAAAGTTTTCATCTCCGTTAAAAGGTAAAGGCTCGTTTCCTTAATGTGCGTGGTAGAGAAGATGAAAATAATAAATACCATCCTACACTCTCTGTAAAGCCAGACACAACTGGGCGCATTAAAATTTCAGAAAACCGCTTTTTCCCCTTTTCTCTACGTGACGTCAAAAGCGCGCACGTGCCTTGGATTCACGGCGAGCTGAAACTTACGCACTGACGTAAATCGCGCGTTGAGAATAATTTGATTTAATATTGAATCTTCGGTGTAAAGCTATACAATGAAAAAAAAAAAAGGATTAATTCATAAAGTATGTAAATTCATTTCACAACGATAAATATATTATTTCTGAATTCTTAATATTTTTAATATTTAAACAACTAACGCTTAATTGATTAAAATCTCGTTAAATTGAAGATCAGAGGGCGATTTTACTTCGTTCAACTTAGATCTTCTTAAGTTAAGATGTATAAGATCTTTCGACTTTCAGGATTGAATAACTTTGTCCCTTTTCATTGAATCGTCGCTATGGGAACTCGACACTAAAACTGTCAAGGAATCTATAACTGAAAGGACATCCGCTGGGACACTCCATACAAGGAATTTTAGTCCGCCCACAGTTGTAAAGCTGTATACGATATCGCGACGAATGTATTTTTACGCGAGTCAATGACGCCCCAACACGCGCGGCCGATTTTCCCCGTTGTGCACGCCGAGAATGCACCGAAATAGCGTCGCGACGCCACATGACGTGGATGAGATAGCGTGTATAGGCGACGCGTTTCATGTTTATTGCACCCACGCCGCCCAGCAGTCGCCTGTGAATGGTTATTTGTGTCGCGGATGAATGAATCGTTCGATCATCAGGTGTTCTGATGTATGACACCACCATGTTTGCACAAAGACTTCGAGTATATCATCGAGACTATCTATTAAATCTCTTCTGTGTGGCTCACTTGTTACATTTTTATAAATCCAATGATCATTGAAAACATTTTTCAAAACTGGACATGTGCGAGAGAAACAGAAACTATATGCGTAAAATAGCGTTTTAAATTTATAATCAGATCTATCTAAACTTAAATGAAAAGTCATAATAAAATAGACCACTAAAAAAATTAATTATAGCGTTAGAATTGTTTAACGATAACTTATCTTCAAATAAAAAAAAAAAAAAAAAAAAAAAAAGAATGCCAGTTACAAAACAAGTTATATTTTTTTATTTGTCTCTATCGTAATATTAATAAATAAATGCTAATAATCTAAAAGTTGACTACGATTTTAGAAATTGATAAACCAAATGATTTCTTTGTTTATATATTTTAATCATTTTTTTTTTACTTATTAGGTGCAATAAGGTTTTGCAAAAGTTTTAAATTGACGAAAAGGCTTTGTGTGTCAGCGAATCGAAAGTCATTCGGACGAAAAAATTTGAAGAGACGTGCCTTTTTCGTGGTCGAAATTCAGGTTAAGGTCAATCTACAACTACATATATCTCGCTTAGCTGGTCCATGATTCCGCCCTTCTAAGCTTTGATGTCCAACAAACGCTGTCTATTCCACGACCTGTCTCTCATCGTGCGGCTATCTTTCTCTCAAAACTCGGTCAGGGTCGACATCGGCCAAACTTTGCATTCACAAGCCTTTGTGAAACGTAATGTCAACGATATTTTGCCCGCATATAACATTTTTCCTTTTTTTTTTTTTCTCTCTTTTTCAAAAAGCGACAACACGCGCCTTTCTAATGGACAATATCTGCTGCATGAAACGTCTGAAAATGCTGTCACAACTTGAAAAGAACAATCTCTTTACAATCTTCAAGTATCTTAAGTTCTTTGAAAACGTGTCTTGCTTTTCTAAAACCGCTTTTCCTCGGAAAGATATTGTCACCACATTATCATTACAATGAAGCTAAAAACTTCATTAAATCTACATGCAAATTTGTATAATTGCGTTTTCTAGTAAATTGCAAATACATAGGAACACGATAAACGTCCAACAGTTTAAGCGAAAATAATTAAATAATTCCGCGCATCTCACATATATAAAATGTAATAAATATCAATGTAACGCATTTAGCGATGTCAACGCGGCAAAAGTTAGAACGCACCGAATGAAGACGTCATTTCGTCGTGAATTGTTTAACTGAATCGTATAATTGCGTAGAATAGTCGTTGATTACGTTTCTCGTATAAAGGTAGAGGCGCGGTAACTAAATAGAGATGGAGTAATTAAACGCGTGTGATTTATTAACACAGGACGACACGCGCTACAGAACGATTTTAGCCGATTGACAAAATAACACGAGTGCGGCGCTCGATTGAGGTTATTCAAATATGTCGCTCTAAACAAATCTCTCCGATTGTGTGTAAACATTTATTTAATTCCCAAACAAGCTGCTTTTTCTTCACGCTCGTCGCGTTAACAGAAACGCGCGCGCGCGCGCGCGCACGCTATGTAAACGTATCTGAACGCAATGTTGTCAATTCGGTAATATCTGTCCTGTATGTGCAATCGAGTTTCGGGAGTTTAGATTACAATGAATGATTAAGCTCAGCGATAATGAGTCACTGTGGAGGTCTAAATGATAAATACGTTGGTTTGATAATTCTCTCCAAAGTTTATTATAACTGACAATGTGTTTATTAAATAACCGAATACACATTAAAACTAAGGAGTCTAGTGAGAAAAGAGTATTATTTTTAATTTTTAAAAAGTAAACCGTATTCTGCACAGAGTATTATTTTTTCTTTTAACGCAAAATGAAACATCCTTGTAATTATATTAAAAAATCGCGCTGAAAATATAACAAGTTTTTTTTTTTTTTTTTTTTAAATTTAAATCTAATCACATAAAACAGAATACGGGAAAGGATTAGGGCGGGAAAAGGAGAAGAATCGAATGGTATGTATTATATTCAAATTTGAACTTTCGAGAACCAAATACATCTGATTTTCATTTCGACGATAAGAGGGAAAAAAAATATCGGGGTCGTGATTGCCCGCGCCAATCAATAGCAGTGCGGTATCCAAACGTCTCTATATCGTATCATTTCTCTGATCATTCGTTTCATCCCCTATTTCGGTCTATTCGTCGTTCTTTTGCGACGTGAGCCCGTTACCCGCTCAAGTTCTCACGATTGATCAATCGGTATCAACATCACGAGTAACTTCTGTCACACATTCCGTCGGTATTCCAATATATATTTCAGTGTCGGGAAAAATCCCTACTAGTTATGTGCGAACATACTTGCGGAAGCTGTGGCTCGTCTTGATCGATCACTATTATCTCGTCAGTCTCTCTTTTTAAAAATCGATGTAGATAAAAAAAAAAAACCGGCTCACTTAAATTAAAATTTTTTTGAATTAAATTTTTTCTTCCATACCAATCGCTTAATGGAAAAATAATGCCAATTTCGCGTGTTAATGCTAAAGTTATTCATGCGATTGTACATATTAAATTGCCTTCTCCTTTCTTGTCTCTTTCTCTTTGTCTCTCTTAAAAGATGAAAATATATCAAGAGAGATTATGTATACATTGTATGCTGCAATAATATTGAAACAACAATTATCATGATGTAACCATAACTCGGAGTCTATTTAATCTTCCACGAATGCATTTGAGTTTGAAATAATAGTTTAGTTTATATAAATAGAAGTTAAATTTTTCTTATTTTTTTCTCAATTATACAGCAAAAATACATATTTTAAATGCAATTAGCAGCATTTTAATTTAATTGTAATTTTACATTTTATTCTCTTATTTTTATCCACCTACGGAATATAACGCGTATTTATGTAAATTCCAATGTTAAGTTTCAATAGAAATTATAGATCTATGGAATCGCGTTACATTAGACATAAAATGACGTGAAATTATTTGTCTTTCGTTATTACGAATTGCTTACAGCCATTTACTCTCTTCGACGAGGCAGGAAATATTGCAAAGAAATTGTGTTTGCGAAACCTTGACATTCTTTTAATTTCTCATCGATCTTCCGTACCGCCTCTGCTCCACTGCATTTTCTCGCAAGAGTGCATCGTCGGTCTCAGCTGTGCGGGACGTATAAAAATTCAGTGGAGAAGTTCCAATGGTGTGTCTCACACAGTTGTATTCTCTCTCTCTCTTTCTCTCCGATACGTGAGCCAACGCCAGAAGTATACGTCTTGATAGAAAGTTTCGCTAAACATACTAAAGCGTGGGCGGACACGTGAGATATCAAATCGACATCGGGTGAAATGAGGCAATTATTTTGCAATCCAGTAAAAAAGAAAATAGTTCGAAGGAAATGCAACCCGCGAGAAAATGCATCACCTGGCTAATTGTTTCATCGAGTTCGCCCACGCACCTTGAGCAAGAAATTTTCCACGTTTCACGAAACACACACGACGTTAATAACGTTGTTTACGATACTGTACACAAATGTAATAATTAATAAAAAAAAAAAAATAAATTACATTTTCATATATTTTAAGCTTCGAAAGAATAATAATCAAAGACACTATTTACTAGTTTTTGTTATAATAGTGAAATGTTTGTACCAATATTTTCGTCAAAAACATTATAATAATATATAATATAAAAACAATATACATATAATAAAAATGTATATGTAATAAATAAAAGATTTAAAGATATTATATCAAATATCTTGAAATAATAACGGAATAATTTACAAAAGAAAAATTTAAAGAGAAGTTTTGATTAAACACACCAATTGAAAAGAATGCACACAGGTATACAAATGCAAAATATACATTTTGCTTACAATTAAAAAAAAAAAAAAAAAAAAAAAAAAGAAAAAGAAATATTTATGACTTTACAGTTGCAATCATCAGAAAGAAGTTTGAATGTCTCATTAAAGTAAATATCTTATAAGAAATCTTATAAGAAATTTAATGCAGAAAGAGAGAGAGAATGTTACATAAGAAATATACCTCGACCTTTTCCCACCATAATCGGATTTATGATCGATTACTCTGTATTTGAACTGAAACTAATGTGACATTCTCTAGAAAATATAAAAGATAGAAATAAACTATCAGCTGTCAACAACAAAATTTAGAAAGATACGGTGTCGATGATAGTTAATTGAAATTGAAAAAACGCTACATTACATTTCCAGTAATCCAAAACAGACTATTTAACCCAAGATTCGAAGATGTCAGAAAGACGTAAACATGTAAATATATACTAAAAAAATACAAAAAATCGTGAATATTTGTTCAATCTACCATTTTAATAAGAACATGTTATTGATAAAATAGGTCATTAAAAATAATTTGGATAGTAAAATTCTAAATGAGAAGGCAAAATAACTTTGCAACAATTTGCATGTGCTTTAATGTGCTTCGAGCTGCGTCATCTTGCTGAGTAATTTCGATGTAACGCCCGAGGGAAAGAGAGAAAAGTTTCAAGGACTGTGAAGGCTACAAGGAGATTTGGAGAGACCCGCAGTCCTTCCCGTTTTCCTTCATTGCCTCCCGGCACTTATGAAAATAAATTGATGGTGGGTAGCTAAGTTATGTCGGGCTATCGGCAGCTTGTGAAAAGAAAGATAAGAAGCTACCAACCACATCATACTTTGTGAAAAAGAATGGACAAAAGTGGCGACGCGAGAATTCGGTCAACGATAATCATCAGTTGGCTTAACGATGTTATCTTATTCTCTTTCGGATTACTTTGCTTTAAAAAAAAATAAATAAATAAAATGTAATAAAAACTAAAGAATTTTTAATTTATACGATAAGATTTGAAATCTTATGAAAATATTACTATATGTAAAATAATTACTATTTATATAATAATTATTATATAAAATACATTTTATCGTTGCAATTGAAAGACATATAAATATATTTTTTTATAAATTAAATATTTTCATTAATTTTAAAATTGTATAAAATATGTGAAGAAGAAGACAGAGTAACAATTAGGTTAGGTTCTTGATTCATTTATCTCTACCTCTGGGTTATAGAAATTAATTATCTGTCAGATGTGATACTAGTAGTTTATTAAAACTGAAACTGAGACTTAGGTATCGGATAAAGGGGTTAAAAAAAGAGCTCTTCTGAAAATTTATCATAAATGAATAATTATCTTCGGTTCTATGTCATAAACCATTAAGGAAAAGAGAGAAAGAGAGATATTAATCTGCGGTATTTTAAGTTCCTATATATTATTCTGCGTCGCTGACAAGTACATTTTACCTGTTTCGACTTGAATGTGTCGCTGTGACACTTTACGAATCTCGCGCACACATCTGATAAAATGCTTTCCATAAATTCCGATTAATATACGTCAAACGATTTTGATATTTGAGCTCCTAAAAACGATAAAATATTTAATAACAGGAAATGCAAAGATAATTTATAAAAATATTCCCGGAGCTGTTATAAGTTCGAATTTTCAAAAATTCGCTGCTGATTACGATTTTTCCAAAAACGACCATTGCATTAATGACGTGTAACGTGACCGGAAAATTGTAAACGAACACCGCAAACCCTACTTTTGATAAAAAAAAACACACAAAAAAAGGAAACTGTAAACATTGAGGTGGTAGTGCCGCAAATTTTCCCGAAGGTTAAGACCTTGACCTCTCTTTGGTTTTTACATCGTCGTCGGTATGTTTCGCGGGATCCTTTGCATCGATTTCGGCAGATGAAACTCCACCCAGTCTTTCAAACGCCCACTGGGAACAAACTGGCAAGAGGAGGTCAAACCAGCGATAACCATGATCGAACGTCTACTTGCAATTTTCAATCAAGCGGGATTCTTTTATCAAGCTGCATCCACGTATATTGCAATAACGTGAATACTATCACGAATCTGATAATAAAATATATAAATATTAATCTGATATTAGAACAATCAATTTTATTCGGAAGTAAAAAGATTGTCTCTCTCTCTCTCTCTCTCTCTCTCTCTCTCTCTCTCTCTGTATGGAAATAAAATTTTCTTTTTTCTACAAACAGTCACATCCTATTTTAATTTCAAAGAATTATAAAATATGATAATTTATTATTTCTTTTTATACTATTATTTTAGTATTGTAACGTACTGTACTTTTATAAATATTTCAAAATTTAATTTAATCCTTCATTATTTTTACATCAATTCCGGCATTTTAAATGCAATGCCGGAAGCAAACGCATCAATCCCGTCAATGCAAGACTCGATCCGTGCCAAGGATACTGCGACGGAAGTATCAATAGTAACATCGGGGGAGGGGGGGGGGAAACGGGAAGTTTCGTTTAGGATTCATGCTCCAATTCATAACTACCTGCGCTTCGTCTCGCGTTGGCCTATTGAATCGTAGATTGAAATCGGCTCGACGGTATAGATCTGTGATACTGTGTGGCGCAGCCACGTCCGGCAATTTTGTGGTCGAAATTCGGTTAATAAAATATAATACATCGGTACGTTCTTCACTATCAAGAGCAATTTCCACGGATGATGGAGAACCAGCGCTGCCGCTGTTCATCTCGCCGGCACGAATATTCAAAGCAATTAACGAACACGTAAATATATTAATAATATACGCGATATTTTATGAAAGATGAAACAATCAATAAAATGCGATCGTCAAAATAAATCCTTTAAATTTCACTTTTAAATTTTTAATATTTTAATGATTAATTTTTATGTAATTTTCTCTCTCTACAAAAGAAGAAGAAAATAAGTATGAGTACGGGGATAAAAAAAAATAGCGTATTTATTGATTGTTCATCTTTTTTGATTTCATGATACTTAACTATCAATGTCAGTTTAATTGGTTCAATTGTATTGCCAATTATTAAAAATTGAATGTTAAGTTTTCCTTTAATATTACGAGAGCTAGCTTCAATGACGTATACGGTCTTATTTATGTTTGTAAGCAGCCCTAGGGTAGGAATCGTATGTGATTTGCATGCTGTTATCGATTTATTCCGAGCCTTACACTCCATGCAATCCTCAATATTAGGCTCTCTCCGGTTACTCGTTTTCTCTCTCCTCTACTCTCGTTCGTCTAACACATACGATCGTGCCATATTTACGTAAATAGAAAAGCCACCGAACAGGTCTCTCAAAATTCATAAAGGGACGCACAAATCCGCAAAAAGACTTGCATCTCAATTGGCTCGTATCCCGAAAGCGTATAACATCTCGTAATTTTCGATAATAAAAAACTAACTAATAAAAAATTTCAAGAACAAAATAAGCGCCATGTCTATTCTTCTTGTCTATTTATATATTTATTTTATTGTAATCAAATAATTTAACCGATCACCAATTCAAACGTTGCTCTGTCGAATATTATCTGCAGATTATAATAATCTCATATTTTGACAAAGATAAATTTAGTTTTACAATATATTTATTTTTTATACCATACAAAATTTTTTTACACTATATTATGTCCAATAAAATACTAATCCGTATATTTATTAAAAAATATCTGTGGTTTTTGGCGAATGTATTTGTAAATTATATATATCCACTCAACGGGCAACACATAAATTTTAAAAATGACATTCAATCAAGCAGAAACCTGGAATGTATTGAGTAATTTATGATTTATCGCGCGCGCAGTTTTTTTATGATGCTATAAATTTTTTCGAGTAAATGTCGAAAACCAATGAGAAGCGTCAAGTATAATGATCAATTTCTGAATAAAACGTTATTTTTATGTAACAAACGTTCTTTAAAAACTTAAAATTTAGAATTCACTCCATCACCAACGGTGATAAATTTCTCACCACGAGAAGAAACAGTTTAACAATTTTGATATTTGTGTATTCATCGCGTGAAAATTTTCCGCAATACATGAAAGCTATTATCGGCTTTCACTACAGTTTCTCGAAACTATTAAATGCTTCTTAAACGATTAAACGAGATGCGCATTAAAGTGTTTTGCTGTCGCCAAGTTATCGTCTTCCGAATCTACCGTTTTGCAAAGTTATTACCAAAGTTCGCGCTATCTTCACTAAATAGGCAACGATGTGTCGGTGTAGCGTCGGTACGATAATTTCCATAGCAAAATTGTCTTAAAAATTGTCGAGTGTTTATGAGAACGTCAGTCTTTTACCGCGAAGCGAAAACTTTCGACAATTTATTAAAAATCAAATGGAAAAGTAATGAGAGAAAATGTAAAGTGCGAAAATTAGCAGTTTCTTGCGCTTCTTGTTATCATTCATCCAATACGCGAGCAGCGAACAGCTATTACTTGAGAAATATCGTCGGCATTAAACGTCACTTGCGTCTTTCGCAGAGATATTAGGGAAAATTATCGCGTGGCCAAATTGGAATAAACCAGCATTCGATCTCCATTCGCAAATCGCATCCTACGGGGATTAGGATATAGCTCCACCCTATAATACGCGCCGCGCACATGTTAATTCGAGTATAAATAATCCGTCCGAATTAAATATCGATTAGGCGCGAATGGCCCCCGTCGAGAGAGTTGGCCGTTTATAAACGAGAAGTTTGCATTTGTTTTAAAAAGAAGACGCGCGAGAAATGCGAACGTCACGAACTATTAATTCCGCGCGAGCATTAAGCAAAATAAACGGTTTTGCGCGGAAATGTTTTCCCTTCGCGCAGTCGAGGAATAAAAAAATAATATTAGATTTACGTTCGCGCGGCAAAAACATACCGGTGGCGCGCCGCTTTACGGTTCACGCGCACGTTCCAATTATTAATTCAACTGCAATCCTTTTCCTAGCAACGAGCGTCGAGCGATACAATTCTCTTCTTGAAACGTGGCGATGTAATGCAATTATCTCGGCGCGGTCTTAATTGATTTTCGCGCGAAAAAGAGAATCGACATTCTGTATTCGCGGAACGTAGGACGTATCAGTTTCTTTGAACTGGAGCCGTAAATTCATTTTTTTTTTTTTTTTTTTTTTTTTTTTGCAACACGTGTGCAGGTAAATGGACAAATGTTTTAAACATATAACCACTCTCTTTTTCCACTCTCGAATTTAAAGAGTTTATCTTTAAAGTCACTCGACTAATATCAATCGGTTATTCTTTCATCACGGGTTTGTTATAACGCAAATGTAAAAACGCTCGTGTAATGAAAGATTACCAATTTTTCCAATTACCAAGTTTCAATGGTATAACGAGAATTTATTTGCGCGAAAATATTTGTCAGCGTTCTTGTAATATTATTTCAAGCACTCCACGATTCATTTCAATTCCCTTCATCCTTCTCCTACCCGTGTTACCCCTTACGTAAGAGCGCCTGCATTCCGCTCCTTCGAGCGGTTCGCTCTTTTACAAGAACAAAGTGCCCTTACATGCCGAGGTGTGCCGCAACTCCCCCGGATACGGCGGCTAAAATGGACGATTATCCGCAACCACATAGAATAGACGTTCGAGTCAAGCTAAAGCAATTTTAAGACGACGGAGCCGGGATTACCGCGAAAGAACAGTAAATCGCGCAGAGTCGAAGCCTTAAATATGAATTGTATTACTCGTGTAACTACAGTAATCTCTTTTTACGCGACTTTTGCCGTCCGTGCCCCGTGGGAGCAACGCGGGATCGAGGAATAAATTTCAAATATAAACGACGATCCGTGCGATCGATACAGCGCCGAAAGGCGAATGTTTACGAGCGCCAGTAGGATATTTTTCCACGTGGACTTGGCTTGATTCACGAGCGAGCTCCTCCTCGAATAGATACGTGTGAATTGTATAGGCTCGAAACTCTCCCCGGATCGATAAAAGGATTGCTCTCTCTCTCTCTCTCTCTCCCCCCCCCCCTTTTTTTTTTATTTTTTATAGAGTATCTTTCTGTAGTGCCTGTTGCAATCTGGTGAGGTCAATCGTAAATTATACCAAACAAAAGAGTGTAATTCTTAATTCGCAGAGCAAATGTGCGGAGCGACCTTCAATATTCAGACCGTAAAGTGTCAAATATTATAACGGATGCCGGTTCAGCCAGCCATGAACGAAGCTCAGTTGCTAAATCACCGCAGATATTACGTAAATAACACTCGAGCGCAGGAAATAATGCCTATTCAGTCGCGTTAAGCATAATGTGCAACTCTCTGAATAATTTTCTCTATTCTCGCGTGCACCATAGTATGAAGATAAAGCGTGTATATGTGTCATCATCGATATACATATATTTCACGTTGTACTATTATATATTTTCCGCAATAATGCAGTGCCTTAGTTGGCGTTAAGCCACGCCCGCGTTCAACATAGTTTCCGAATTGCTTGTTCTATGCATCGCTCCATGTACATTAATGGACATGGCAATGAAAAAGTAAGGTTTTTCGTGAAAAATCACAACCTAAAATTTTATCGAGAAAAGTTGCGACGAGCGATGACTTTGCTTTATAATATTTTATTTTTAATCGCAAATGGAATATAAAAAAATACATGTATTTCACATCACAGGATGTAATGTGTCATAAGAAAAAAAAAAAAAAAAAATCATCAAGAAAAATGAGGTTGCTAGTAATCTCCATTGCATGTCGTGAAAATAACGTATTATTTTGTTAAAAAGGAGTAATATATTTATATATGTCACTCACATTTTCTGCTGTGTACTGCTGTGATTTTCCTCGTAATGTGCGTAAACATTTGAAGAATACTTCATACCAAACATGTAATGCACTTACCTAAAACAGAAAAATAAAAGAGATTATTATGCAAGCGTTATTATACAATGTCAAAAACTAACAGCAGTTGTATATATCGTTATATAATAATGAAATTATATGATTTAACAAGGGACACGTGAAATATGGAATCGATTTTCGAGTATACTCTCAATTTTTCGCCTCCGTAGATTCTCCGCGGAAAATGCACTCGTATAGAATGTGCATGACTATTACATAATGCAACGAAGCTTCATGATGCGAGAGAATACAACAGACATTCGGTTTTCAATTTCATATTGCATTTTCATTTCCTCTACATTTTCGATAGTAATATGAGAGAAAGGAAAATGTTACATAATCATTCCATTGCGATGTGATCTCATAAAAATTGTATACAAACAGCGTACAACTTTTGTTTACAATCTTTGTTTTTTTAATTTCTCATGAAATAAATTCATAACACGTGACCATAAAAAGGTGTAACAAAGCTTTTTTAAAAAATAATGGAAATACAGGATTTTTAAAATAAAGCAAAAAGCAAACTGCACGAGCAAATTAAATTAAAATATGAAAAGGGTATTTTTATTTGGCTAGGTAAAGATCATACACGAGTCGAAAGATAAAAAGGAAGATGATTCATAAAGCAAAAGAGTCTGTTTCCGCGAAATTTCGTAATGTCAATGTCAGTTACGCAACCATGCATACCAAAAATTTTCAAGCTTGGAAAATAACTATCGGTTGATATCTTTGTCTTTTGTTGTTCGCGAGAAGAGGGTCGACGCACATCTGCTTCAGTTGTGCATTCATTGAATTCTAGCGATTAAATACCTCTTCAAACTCGAAAGAAATTCCGTTTCTGCTGTGAGAAAATAATCTGTAAAATGCTTTAGCTAACATATCAATCGCGCGGAACTTCTTCTTTGATATATGCAAGAAAACTAGGCTAATCGAACAAATTCTTTTTTTTTTTTTTTTTTTTTTTTTGCACAAAATACAAGGATTGAAAAAGATTTCTCTTCTTGCCACGACAGATCGTTTTACGTTACTTTCAAATAAATAATTCGTCACATTAACTTTTAAATAAATATTTTTTAATTATTTCTTAAATTCCTAATTTTACATAACATTTTATTCAAAATTTAAACATCAAAAATTGCAAACACAAATATAATAACTCGACCATTCTCATGCGAAAAGATTAAAAATGCCAGTTTATTTGCGAAACTATTCCAAGAAATAATTATTGTCAATTGCTATTGAATCGTCCAACACTTAGCCATAAAATCGTTTGCGATTGCTTACTTCCGCCGTGTATCCTTCTGCTTGAACTTTATCTGGCCGCTACTACTAGAAAGTGGAGCTTGAGTTCGACAAGCCCAATTAATTACAATTCAAGTAGATAGCAAACGAGTTTAAGTAACACAAATTACTGCAGCTGTAAGCTGAAGAAAATAACAATTTATTCTATAATAAAACAATCTATCTATTGTGTAATTTAATGCGAAATTGAATATAATGTTAGTATAAAGTTTCTTTTTTTTTTTTTGTTTGAATTATATTAAATTAATTATTTATATATTATATACAAAGATCTTATTAAAATTTTACTCTAAAGTAGAATTTGTTTAATTATACAAGAATGTGTTTACTTAATAAAAAAATACCTGAATGTATAAAAAATATCGATTAAATTCTTTAGATAAATAATTGTATCTTTTATGAAAAATTTACAATGTGTTCATTCCTAGTTGATCGAAGAATTTTTACGAAAGCGTACGCGAAGGTGAGAAAACGAATGACTAAGAAAACAAATTTAGCATCCATTATTAATGTCTTTTAAAACAGATCACCAAAGCTAGAACAACGCCTCTGTCACGGGATTTTTTTTCTCATTGTCGCGGGAATGCCGATTTTCCCGAAACTCCCTCTCTCAAGGGGCAAATCCGATCGTTTTTCCGCGTATCACGCTGTCACGCCTTCCTCGCTTTGAAAGCACCCACTCGTGAAAGTTTTCTCCAGAGTTTTATTCCTCCAGAATCGCTGACGGGCGAGAAGAAGAGAGCGGAAGAGTCGCTTCGTCCTACAACGAACGAGAAATACTTCCTTCTTCAGCGCGGGGTTGCAGCGATCACGTTCCGGAAAGCTCTCTCCTTACCTCCCTGCTCCCCTTCCTCATCTCAGCACCACCGGTTGGACCATCGCCACCCACGCTTCTCTCAAGGTTAATCTAATACAAAAGCGACGAGATCTTGTCTTAGGATTTCCGTCAGCTTTCTCTTTCCTTCTCTCCCTCTCTCTCTCTCTCTCTCTCTCTCCTTTCCTTCGCTCGTCGCGAAGACGGGGATCAAGAATGCCGAAAGCACTCACGACCTATTCTTGCAGTTTCACTGTCACTGAGATATGTCCTTACTTATTCTCCTCCCGTACATACGTCGCGAGACATATTGCGGATATTCATCGCGCTCAGCGCAAAAATTACGCTACTACGCCCGCTGGCGAGAAGGAATTCTTAAATCAACGTTTGCGAGAATAAAATTTTCCGAATAAACGCGCGTTTTGTAAAATAAACAAATGGACAAAATGATTTTATGCGCCAAATTATTTTCTTTTTATCGTACAACTTTATCGAATATCTTAATCAAGAATTTTCTAAATTGAAAATTTTAAAGAATTTTCTACTGTTAGCTCGAATATACTTTCGCTACATTATAATTCTTTCGAAATATTAAATTTATCCAGTGCAGTAAATATCTGGAAAAATAGCAAGCTCTAATCCTTTCCATTTTCTTGCGGCTAATCTCCCGCTCACATGTCATTCTTACTCTTCCTTCTAGTCTCACATTACAACCCTCTGCTATACGTCTACCATGAAATCGTTTAACCTTGAAAGCTACCTCCGTGGCCTTCGGATAAGACTAGCATGGAGATCACGCGAAATTCATTTTAAACCAATTTGACGAAGATTTCCAGCAAACAGTGGGAATGTAGAGGTTACTTCGCAATTTAAGTAACGGAAATTCGAATGATGATGAAACAGATAAATAAATGGATTTTGGTTGGTTCGTGACACGCGAACATCGCTTTTATCCAAAATTAGTCGGTGCAGCGACTGTGAAATTAGTTATCAGAATATAGTAGATTTCCAATTATAGAAAGGTAGATTTCCAATTTCGTCCAAGTTAATAAAAAGTTTATACTATTAATTGCTGTAACCGTTCCTCTCGATATGCGAACATCGTTATGTGCTCTCGTTTCTCTCTATAAATCCGTTAAATTGTTCGGAGCCTTCGTACGAACCCACATAGAAGGATTACACGTGTTCTGTATATCTCAAGATTGGCACGAGACCTAGTTCGTGTTTAAGCACTATCCGAACCAATATTATGTATATATGCATTCCGCTACCACTTGCTCCAGGCAAATTTGTGAAAGTTCACACCCGATGTCTAGGGAGGTTCCAAATGCTAAATGCCATGTCGATTAACGCGAGACAGAGTTTGTGCGCTGTAACTTGCTTATAATTAATTCACACCGTAATTTCATATACGTGATTCAAAAGATAAAGATTTGAAAAAAAAGCTTTAGACAAATAAAATACTATCACGAATTTGAGAGAGAGAGAGAGAGAGAGAGAGAGAGAGAAAGAGAGAGAGAGAGAGAGAGAATAGCTTTAAATATTCTGCCGTTGAACAATCCTACCACAGCTTCAAACATCGTGCTTGCACGAGCGAAATATAGCTAGGAAACTCAATAACCTTCGTAACTTTTCTTAAATGTAAACATTACAAACGCCAGGGAGATTAATGTCAGTGGTCGACATTGCCTTTGGTATCTCTCTCGCAGCTAGTGAAAGGGGTGGACCAGTGAATGAGGATCGGTATTAAGTTGGACCGAGTCACTGAATCTGCAAAGCGCGTTCTGTATAACTATCGCGCTCTCCCTTTTATGGAGTGCAACTATGTATGAGATTCATGACGATGCAGAGGCAGAAGAAAGATAGATATATATATATATATATATATATATAGAGAGAGAGAGAGAGAGAGAGAGAGGTGCGCGCACGCACACACGTACAAAATTTACATGTAGATAATACATGGTTCGTTGCAATTGCACGCACGCTGCACATTGCATGGACGCGATAATCGGAAAGCATTTCGCCATCTGTGAAAAGGCACCCTTCCTCCTCCATTTCCTTCCTTGCTCGCTGCCCCTATTATTTCCTCCCCTCCCCCGGCTCTTACGATGTGCGGAATCGCACGAAAGTGAACCGAAAGGTGTGTGTACGCGCTACGTCGGGGCGAGATAAACTCTGAAATGATGTATTATACACTCGGCGAGTTTGCTAGTATCGTTCTGAGAGAGAAAATTACGGCCCTGCCCGTGAGATTTCTCAAATTATGAGAGCGCAATGCGGCACGTCGGTCGATTTACCTCATTTCACTGTTATATCATTGGAGAATTAGCGGAAGTAATTAAACGACTTACATCAATTATCAAGCAAAAACAAGGAAACTGTTCCCTGATACTTGATGATGGAATTACTAAGGAAGAATTATTGAAGATACAAAAGAATTTTTCAAACAGTATTGTTGTTTCTAAAAATAGATACGGAAGATTCAAATTTGTCAATTCAACACACATAAATGTTTGAAAAATTATGCAAAGAGAAATGATTAATTAGGAATTTATATTATAATTAAAATGATTAACCGTGAGGTTGTGTGTATTACAAATATTACAACAACGTCGGTAGATTGTTCAGATGCGGAGGCTACACGCAAGAGACCACATTTCCAGAAGCAATAGAGAGATTAATGACAATTAGTAATTGATATTAAGCTCTGCGGATTGTGGTCTGGCAGGCTCTCGTAACCCATTTACTCGACAGCGCATATGGCGCGCTGGAGAATCTATTAACACACATCCCACGATCGTGTAACGTGTCCGCAATTTTTTCCAATTTCAGTGAGAAAATATTTTATTTAAAAAATGTGATGTCAAGAGAGAAAGAGAGTGGAATAATTCGAACGCTGCAATTTCGCAATAAATCTCTCATGCGAATGCTATCGCACGACGATACATTTCAATCTATTCGCGTCACTCATATCCTTATACGGCGACTAAAAAAAATGTTATATTATACTATTAATACCGTTTCAATATATTTGATAGATTTGATATTGTTAATCGTGCATACGACATATGATTGGTCGCTATTTCTTTTATCATCTCAAATTATGAACATCGATTATTGTCTCTCTCTTTTTTTCTTTTTTTTTTTTTTAATATAACTTTTTCAAATACGGCACGAGAACGACGCCTTGAAAAGCATTCGCGAAAAAATGAAGAACATCAGATGCGACTTTACTTTTTGCGATAATATGAGCTACTTATCTGTCAGAAATACTTTTTTTTTTTTTTAAATAAATCTTTTTACCAGAAAGCTACATAATTCGCTCATTGCTCTCTCGTCTTTCTTCTTCGTCGTTTTTCTCATCTAATTAGTGTGTTTACCTAGAATTTTCCCGTAATTAGATACACGAAAAAACTATTTGTTTCTAACAGAAATGCATTGCCTTTCGGTATCGTTTTCATCCTCGGGCAATGTTCAATTAATCGCGACTATGATTCATTATTGTATTCGAGCATTTGACACACATTATTTCCTTTATATACATATATGCATTATATATCTAAACGAGAGTTTCGCTAGTAATATTCGATGACAGGCGTATTCGCGGTGTATATTGTTTAATATTTGACGTCAATCAATGATCGTGAGAATAATTATAGCTTCTCCTACGCAATATCAGACATATCAATGCACAGAGTAGCTCTTTGAATAATTACCTTTAATCAAGCAGCGTGCTATTCATGAAATAGTAACACTATGAGTGTTTATGATTATTCTTGCGCAATTTTCCTATAAAAAAAAATTCATTTGTATAATAAAAGTTTTCTATTCATAGAGCAAAGCTTTGATTTTACTCTAAAACCAATTTATAGTGAATTTGATTATTAAATGCAATTTCCTAACTGCAATGCTTAGATAAAGCATTTTTTAATAAAGTAAATTAATTTTTTACTTAAATAATAAACGTATATTAATAAAAACCCAGGGGCTTTTGTATTCGCAACTCATGTAATTTCGATGTCTCGATTAATATATAAGAGTCACCTATCATTAGCATATCAGTATATGTAATGCTCGTATAATATATTCTACATAATGCTCGTTAATTATAAATTCTTTGAATTGGTTAGAAATTAAATTCTGTCCAACGGTTTCAACCTCGAAATTAGCTCTTGGTGTTTATAATGCGTCGAATTTTCCATATCAAATATCATTATGAGAAAGAAAACGCCGGGATGGATGCATGTGAACGTTTTTATACAAAAGAATTCGAACCGAGGTATAATTTTGCTTCTTTCTCGCTCGAAAAGACCAATTATCGCGCTTTCGATTCCGGTCCTTTCTGTCCTCTCTGAGGCGTGAACAATTTTGCATTTATATTCAATAGATGAAAAGAACGAGGGTTGGGGTATTGATACCTCATTGCGCTCACAAGTAACTATTTTAGAAATTGTCTTTGATATGCAAGTTTAGGGACAAAACTCCTGTCCTCTGTTTCTCTTGAGAATAAATATTTGACCAGACAAATCAGTAGTCAACTAAAAAAAAAAATTGGTCACATTCGGATATTAAAAATTAAGTAAAACTAATTTTAAAAACCTAAATTCAAAAGTTTTAATAATGCCAGAGAGAAAAGAGAGAGAGAGAGAGAGAGAGAGAGAAGGAGAAAGGAAGAGAGTTTATACGAGCTGTTAGGCACAGATCCATGCTATAAAGTACTTACAGTAAATCTCTCATAGTACAATTTATGCCGCTTTCCGTAGCAGGTTTGCTCTCTCTCCATAGTTACTAATTTCGACCGTCACTCAAGCCAAAGGCCGGCAATCAACTAAACAACTCGAGCCTTCTCGTATGTTATGATCCTAGTGTGTATTATAATCCCCACTCCTGTATTCAAAGATCTTATACTAGCGAGATGTTGAACAAATAATGTTTGAATCTGTCCGTGTGTATGAGATTCCGTTTGTCTCGAGAAGATCAAATATTAAACATTTCCTTACGTTAATTATCTTAGTATATTATTTCAAATTTTCTTTTATGAATATTTTCGTAATATTATAATAAATATTTCGTGTTATATTTTAACCTAATATTTTCTCCAATTATCTTAGAATAAATAAAGTAAAATTTGCATATAATTAACAGTGACTACAAATTATAAAAAATAAAAACAGAACTCTTTTAAATAATAATGCGAAAAAGAGTTTGTTTACCATTTGAATAATAATAGTACATGTGAAAATATTATCATGAGTAGTAAATTGTGTTAAATGTATTATAAAGCAGATTACATACATTAAATATATTAAATAACTTCATATTTTCGATCCATAGGTGAAAAAACTGACTTTATATTTTCGAACATGTACATTAAAAAGTCTCTTAATCTTTAAATCGCATTAGGATTTTTAATAAATTTTAAATAATAATCCTTTATAATAATAAACAAATGTTTATCCTATCAATAATAATCGTAAATAAGGCAAACTTTATTATCAATTTTTAGAAAAAACATTAACGATATTTGTTTTATATTTGTTTTATTCAAATACAAAAAGAAATACAAAGTCTCTTGTGTGTCCAATTATAATATAAATGTTATTTATTAATTTAAAACAAATATTATTTTCAAAAAACTAAGTTTACAAAGTCAATAAAGATTTTCCTATCTTTTTCTTTTGTTACAAACGAGTAGGAAGCGTAGGTGGTTGAACAAAAACTCAAACGCAAAAAAGAAATGTCATCGAAGAATTCCTTTACAAAACAGCTGTGTTTATTTCAGCTTCTTTCCATTCTTTCCTTTCACTTATCCTCTTTTCTTCTCTTCTGTCACTTTGTTAGTTGCCTCTCGAATTAATACAACTTTTAAGTCAATACATAATCACTTTCTTAAAGACTGTTCTACAATAAGTCATATGTCGTGTGTCGTACGTGTAAATGTCGGATCCGAAAACTTGCACATCACTTTACAATTGAATCACGAGATAAATATTTATATTATATACAGCAATCGAAACTGGAATGTTGGAAATTTATTTAAATTTGTTAGCATACAAGTTGGATTTAAATTTAAAAAATAAAAAATAAAAAAAATAGAAAAGTAAAAAAATAAAATTTTAAAAAAATAATAAAAATAAATCATGAAAAACAAATTATATAATATATTGCATTCTATCGTAATTGTAAAAATCGAAAAAGATGGAATTGACTATCTTTCGTTCCGACAACTTTATACGATAACCGATCGCGCAGAACGACGCATGCATCTGACATCCGACATCTGACATACGATCTATTGTAGTAAAAGTCTTAACGAAATTTTAGTTACGGCTAAATTCAATTTAATTCAAACTTTTCCGTGGCTCGATGCGGCATCGGCGAACGCAAAAGTTCGGACAATGCGCGAGGGCAAGTCGTTATTGCCTTTGTACCTTGACACGATTTATTATCAATGCTTATGCACCGATATCCACGTGCGTCCGTTTGTCCGACATTCCTTGTCCTTCGCATCAAAGTCGTAATTCCATTTTACTGCACAATTAGTAAAAGTAAAAGTCAGTAACAGTAAAAATAAAAATTAGTAACAGTAAAAAAGAAAGTGCTTTCAAAGGTTACTGTTAAACATAACAAATTTAATGCAATTCAGAGAAATGTTCTTCCTTCTTTAATTTTTCTTGTAAATGTTTGATATTTCAAACTTTTTACAATCATCGTTTTTACTTTCTTTGTTTAATCAACCGTGAAAAAGCTTTGATACGAATTCAAATTTATACCGATTATTTTAGATTTATTTAGATCCACACGTTCGTTTTCGCGCTCGTGCGAGCTTATTTTCTCGGACACATTCTCTTCGCACAAATCAATAAGATTAAATTTCAATTATTCGCAATACGTGACGAAATCCGCTTTCGTTCACTGGCTTATGACTCGCGTGCCTTTTCATTTTACAAGTGAACGCTTTTGTCCACACAGTGATTTTAATTACTCTGCAATCATCGCGGCCAGGCATGCGTAGGATGTGAAATACACAAATATCGAGAGAGAGGAGGGAGTGATCTTTTTATTAAATACTCGTAAAAAAAAAAAAAAAAAAAAAAAAAAAGAACTTTTCCTCGACGCGTGGACTTGTAATTAGAATCGCGACGATTACGATGCATCCACGAATCGAATTGATTTAACAAAGGCCAGTGCTTTCTCATTTTGACGATAAATGGCGGAACAAACGAAAGCGTAGGATGGACTATTGATGCATTGAATTATTAGAGCGTAAACTGATAAATTCTGAAAGCTTTCGATTCTTTGGTCGAAACGTCAGGTAGGTATACACTATTTCGTTTCGGGAAATTTCTCGTTTCGCGATACATGACGTTATTCGTCCGCATGTAAAAATCATCTGCATGTAAATTGTTCTAATCATAGGTTGAATACAGTTACAAGTTTGTGATTCGTTCAATCATCTACACAAAATATCCATAATACTCTTCGTATACGCCGTATAATTTATAACATTAATTACGCGATAAAAATATCACTGATCAGATTACAGTTAAACAAAAAACATATTTCAAAAAGAAATATGTAAAGCATCTTTGTTATATGAACTCATATAATACTATATTATCCTGTTCAGACATCTGTGAGCATTGTTCCTACGAGAATAAACTGTCGGGTTCACCGTGTCACTGGTTATCCATTAATTATCTATAGCCGTAATTAGCTGAGCAGTTCTGACCTAATTCCAAGTAGTAGTGCATGTCATGTGGTTCTATCGATAAATCATAAGCTGTGCAAGTTCTAACAGATAAAAAAAATATGAAAAATTAAGATTAAATTGTATGTCTCACATTTTAATTAACTTTCCCCTCCCAACGCTTCGTTTTCATTGCATCAATTTTTAAATACCTTAACATGCATTATTTTTAATACTAGGTTTCACATTGTTATTTATTGTAAGATTGTTGTAATAGGATGTCCACTCAAATCTTGTACAAAAATTGCCTGGAAATTTCTTGATTTTCCAGGTATCTCGATCAAAATTCCAAGTAAAGAAAATATTTTTAAGATTTTTTAATCTTGTGTCGTTTTGCAATCATTTATACTTTCTGAACGGAATTCTAGATATAAAAATTATTAGAATATTTATTAAACAAATTAGATCGACAAAGTGAGACGCAGCGTGAACCTGTGTCTCAGTTTATTTTTCTCCGAGCCATTCTTTCTTTAATAGAAGACACTATTTGTTTAATCTATTAAGAATTCTAGAAAACTATTAAAAATAAAATCAAAATTCTCAACAATTAATGAGTTTCCACAAAGCGAAACGTCAGGTTCACACGCAATGGAATTGCACGAAATATGCGACAAAAAAAATTAATTTCACGAATAATACATAATATTTACCTCATATGTAATAAATTATCTGATTGTTTCTACGAAGCCCAATGCCATCCTAGATCTGTTCATCTCCTAATCCTTCGCTGATGCATCCTCAAAAGCATTCACAAAACACTCAGGCGACATTTTGCACGACACTTCTGATTTCGATATATTACGTTTATTAATACACAAAATCTATGTCGAACTGATAAACAAAAAAATTCGGTGTGTACTTGTTTGCGAATTAATAAATATGTAGAACGAAACGTCCATCTTTCAATTCGGTGTTTCCGACACTCGTTTGCGGGATGTTCACACTCATCTCCCTGCCCTTCCGCAATCCGAATAATAGTTTCCGACAAATTCGAGATTGTTAGACATGTCCCTTGATACTCGCGGGTATCCGTCAACACTTGGGTAATCCTCCAAATGTTAGAGAACTCGTGACGTTGGTCGGTCAAGCAAGTAATCGCCGAAATACGTGCAAATGCAACGGCGTAGGAACATGGCAGTGAAACGTCGCAGTTGCAGGATCTCGAAAATCGCGAAACGTTACTGGTTGCGATAAATGCGTGCGACATAAATCTATCTAATCTCGAGACTATGGCTCCTTATCCCTAAACCTCGATTCATTCTCGATGAACACGGTATTTGCTCAAAATTAATGAAGACGACGACGCAGAGCAATTACGACTTAACTTGATTTGGACTCGACTACTCGATTCGACTCGGCTCGGCTCCGCGGACACTGTGCGACTGTGTTGCGCGCATTTCACAGCTGATTCTGACAGCACGATATAAGAAATGACTCACGTGTCTTGTATCATTGCACGTGCACGGTAAGCGCGTTTTTTTTCGCTACTGCACGTGTTACTCTTCTCTGTATTCTTTGTTCCAACGAAATAATAATATAGTAGTAAGTTTTCTTTACGCGGAGAAAATATTATAGTTAAAAATTACAATATATAATATTTGGATTCTACTAACATATATATATATATACACACACACACACACACAAGAAATTACACACGATATTTTTCAATAATTATATAAGAATATTATACATATATAAGTATTATGTTTTATAAAGGAATATTGGAATTATTTAAATATTTTAATGCACAAATAAATACATAATCATTAACAAGCAAGAGAATGAAATATACATAATTTATCATCTTTATAGTATGTATGTACATATAGAAAGGGTTATTAATGCTTTTACATATGAATTTATGCACATATTGGAACACATACATTTTCCATATATATATATATATATATATATATATATATATATATATATATATATACAAAAATGTATAAATGTATTTGCATAAATTCATTTGTAAAAACATTGTAAAGGCCTTTTGTACATAAACAATTTATAGACAAACGGAGATATTACGATACTTATATGTCTGGCATCTCGGACCATTATAATTTGTTTAATTCATATTCTAATAATTTTTACAGATAACTAGAGTAGAATTTTTAAGCACTTAAAATCTGGTAAGAAATGCTAAAAAATCGTCAGCGGACAAAGTAAGATGCCAGTTTCACACATACACGGCTGACTATTTGTATAATATGAGAGGAAAATTATGAAAGAGAAAATTTTCGAAAAAAATTCCCTGAATCCCAATATAATTCCACGAGATTTCCCTGATTTTTCCGGATACAATAGAAATCCCTGAGATTTCCAGGTTTTCCATATTTTTCTAGGAAATGAACACCCTGTTATAATGTAAAAATTCGACAATCATTGCATTTCCTAATCTTTCTATTAGAAATAGAATTATAGAAGGATGCTTTTTATAATTGCTGCGCAAGTAAAAAATTATACTTGGTTTGAGTGCATCATTCGCAATGCGAACAATCACGTGTTAAAATTTATCGAGAGTTCCTGGACAAAATCAATATGGTCCAATGTATGCTAGTCACGACCTTCTCGGTTAGGTCATTAGTAAATCCAGCGCGATATATGCAGTCTCTCCTAGCAATTTCTCTCTTCTCTATTGAAGAGGACGACGCTCTCTCACCGCACGATTAATTCGACCGGAAAATGCAAACCGATTGCGAGAAAACGATCGGTCAGTAAAGCGTCGGGCAAAATGTCGACTCGTCCACGATTACCGTGCGTTCGTTGCGAACGCGCTGTTGCAGCAGGTGACGTGGTTTTGCATGAAATTAAAAATGTATTGTCCTCGTTTGCATAAGAACTCGGAGCTGTTGGTGTTTGGCGTGGATGACGTCGACCGACGGATGTATTGGATTATTCAGAGCGTTGGAATAACGTTAAAATGTGGCTTCGGCATAAGCGCCGTAATGCGCGGAGCGTTCTTTGCATAAATTAACGTGGAAATTAAGGAAATTAGTTTTTACGACCTAGATGAAGCACGCGCGAGCGGTTCTCAGCTCGGTGAGAATAAGAAAAATTTCGGGAGCACTTAATTGTGATTTTCATTTCTCGCGTTTGCAACGCTAAAAAATGTAGCTCTCTTTATCGAATAGTTAGAAAGGATTATTATTACTAATGTGCGCATTTAAAAATCTGTGCGTTCTACAGCGGATTATTAGTTTCCTTATGCGATCCTCACTTTCTTTCTAAGCTCGATTACTTATTCATGACGATACAAAATATGCAATTTAAATGCTAAAACTTAACATCATTTACAGATTCACATCTAAATACTAAAACTTTATCGTTTATAATTCTGTCCAATTGTAGATTATTAAAATGTAAATGAAGTCAAAAATTTTCTTAATAAATGAAGAGAGAGAGAGAGAGAGAGAGATGTGAACTGAGGAAGTATGTACAAATCCTGGTAATCCAAAATATCTATACATTGACAGTACTAATTAAAATTTAAATATGCGAGTAACTTTTTGTCTTTTCTTCCCTTCCGTTTCCCAAGAGATTTCGATATAGCATTCGCTGTTCTAAACTGACACGTGCTTCATTACGAAAAACTTTCAAATACAATTCATTTATAATTTTACAATAGTTTTTACTTGTTCATATCTGCATCTCATTAAATGAAAAGCTTATTGTACAAATAATTATTTTAAAATATATCAGTGATTAATAATCCAAGCTTTTTAGAAAAGTGTAAACAAAGGTTAAAATTACGACTAACAAGAAGAAAACAGATTTCGTTCGATTAAATATTTTCGTGCACCACCTTCCTCTCCACCTCTTTGCAGGGTTTACCTCAAAGCAAATATTATCGCGAGGACGTCGGCACTTTCTATCTTCAACAATACCGCGTTTATCCCGTGGACGTAATGTCTCGGTACGGAAGCATCCGAAGTTATTCGGGCTAACCCAGTTCGCGCGCGCGATCGGGAATCCCCGGGGAGAAACTCGGGTGTCGGCAAGATAACCCCGAAGTGTCGAGGGTAATGGCGTCGTCTCTTTGTGGTCCACTCTCTCTCTCTCTCTCTCTCTCTCTCTCTCTCTCTCTCTCTCTCTCTCTCTCTCTCTCTCTCTCTCTCTCTCTTCACGGGGTTTGGATCTCTTTCGGTTGCCAGGTCGGAAACTGCTTCGATGAAAGCACCCTCGGCGGAGTAACTCGCCGTTTCTGTTATTAGTAAATCACGAGCCTCGAAATCCTCGAACTAAATTGGATCTCTATATGTGTTGACGAAAATAAAAAAAATTTCGATGCTCGATCACATGCAAATCTATTTTTCTCAGATTAAATTTAAATGGCTAATACGTGTCAGCAGATACGTCATTTTAAAACCATAATAAATACGTAATAAAGATAAGAAAACATTTATACATTCTAAATAAAAAATAAATAAAGTATATCACAGAGAAAGAGAGAAAAGAGCAAAATTTGTCATCGTCTTTTTAATTTAATTTTCACAGGTCTTTGATTTTCGCGATAATAGGGACACGTACTCATCGTTACGACTGAATACGATGCTCCGGAGAAAATTACAAGGCGTTTACGACGAAGCCAAAGCGGATATTTTACAGCAGGAAGAAAAGCGGAAAAAGGAATAAAACAGGAAATGTGCCGTCTAGTTTCCGCCGTATACCCAGCTTACATTCTGTAAACGTACCGAGATATATGGCCTCCGTGGAAAATCCGCGTCACGTGTACGACGGAAATACGACGGTATGACGGTCGCGCAATTATAATCATCGTTTCAGCATAATTCCGTAGAGACAAGGCGTTTACGGAGCGCCACGTCGTCATTAAACATTCTCGATTCCTCCTCCGAGGATAGAGAGTCTCGCGTGCGCCATCAGGTATCTGCCATATATGCGCACGTGCGCGAGGAAAGCGTTGCATTAATGATTGTGCTTTAACATGAGCTACAGATGAATGGGCGTAATCTATCTTGAGTTAAGTGCTATATCATATGCAGAATTGCTGAGCCGTGTCACGTACTCGCAGTTGGCAAACGATCTTTTATCTTATCTTCATCCGCGGTGGTAAATTTATCACAACGATACCACGTAATTTTTTAATTATTTATTTTAGTATATTAAAATAGCTTAAAATTGTTTTCTACCGTCAAGTGTATTTCGTCAATTTAAATACGCGTGTTAAACTACAATTTATCGCATGAACATCCGTGTTGCAGGAACTTGGTTGGCAAAATAGACGCTCGTTATAGAAGCACGAAAATTTGTGTAACCAACATTCGCGCTAATATCGCGGTCAATGGATGAACTGTGTTCTCAAAATTAGCGTTAAATCGGTACTCAGAGTTAACATTGACAAACTTCTATAACATTGCAACCTTGTTATAACTTCCACAAGCACCATTGCTCGTCCATCTCGAAAACGCGCAACCATCACGTTGGAAACGCACGCGCCTGTAATCGCTTCGATAACATCTGGACTTCGTGGGGATAATATAATGACGCAGTTGAAATTTCAAGCCGGGTGCAATGTTGAAGCGGAAGACCGTTAAAGCCAGCTCGTTTCGCTAGTTTCGACGTTTTGCCGTTATTACTACTGAAAATATCACTTTTACGCTATCGCGTTTAAGTCAGTAATTTCCTTTATCGTTTATCTAAAGTTTTATCGAAATAAAAACGACCAGAGACAATGCGCGAATAATTCGTTATACGATTCTCCCCAAGGGATTATTATCTTTCGAAAAGTTCTCTTCATCGAGTTACACACTGCTCAAAGTATAATTTTACGCTATAATGAAATTCTATGACCGGTCTCCCTCCCTGTATCGAGTGATGCTACCGGTACTTAATGGTATTAGTTTCGTGCGCGCTTGTTTTGAATACCAAGAGATCCAATGCACTTTAGTGGCCGACCGTTACCGAGATATCTTCGTAGTCGAGACTCATCAAAGTTTGACCGATATCGATAATCAAATTGATCCAGCGCTATACATCAGGGCCACCTACGACTTTGTTGCCGTCATTGATATCGACTTTAATGATCGCGAGATCGGCTAAAGATCACGGAAGATATGCTTCTTAATTGATAGAAACTAGAAATTTACCAATATATTCAATAAACCGATAACCAACACATCTCTCGTATATAAATGGTCCAAGTTATCTTAATAAAATCACGATTTTCATTAATTAAGAAGCAGAAATAGAGATATACATACACATTTTAACACGCGTAATATATAAATTCTCAAGTATAATAATATGTCATTTTTAATAAATTATACGTACGCGTGCATTGAAATAAAAAAATCGCTCCATCAAACAAAATTGGTGTATGAAAAATACGTACGCGTATCGGTTGAATAAATAATTAATTAATAAAATAATTAATATAAAAAAATTTCACTGATTGTATAATTGCGATTATCGATGCAATCGCGCGAACAAAGTGTATTGTTACGTGAGCGCGTAATTTGATCAACGATGCTACATTCACCCAAACGGATCTTTTTACATGTGTCATGTAACGTAACAATGTTATAATGTATGATACGGTATATATATTGCAAAAAGGCACTTTGTGGGAAAAATTGATTTAATAAACTGACAAACGAGCTCTTCGATTAATCTCAAGTTCCAACGAGTCACGGAATTCGTTACTTCGCTATCAACGAGCCCCCCCAGCGATCTTGTCCGAGTGCTACCATCGTGTTTTAATATTACAGACCTTATATTCCGATTTAGTCCGAGATGTTCCTCATCCGCGTTCTGCGGATGTCGCGGTTAAAACATCGCGTGATAAATCAATGGCGGATGTCTCGCGCCAGTGCGAACGGGGATATGTTGCGGGGGGTGGGTGAGGAGGAGGGGGGAGGAGGGAAACGGGTGCGGTGGTCGTTATGCACTTGTATCAACAGTAAGCTCCGCGCTACGGGTCGTTTGTTCTTGTCAACCGGGCTAATCTACCGGCCTGCGTTACGGCATTATGGATTTATGCCGCCCCCTTCGCATCATCTCGTTACAGCCTCGTATTCCTTGCGCTGCTCCCTCTACCCCTTTACCCCGCTGCCGGTTTCCTTTTTCGTCGATTCCGACTCCGGCTCGGATCGTATCTACGTATCCCTATTTGCGTTCGTTCCGCCAGGACGAAAGACCCTTGGGATACACGTGTTTCGTGAAACGTATAGAGAATTCTATCGAAGTTGTATCCTCTTATCAGAAATAAGATAAGATAATATATAGAATTTTGTTTTATCGCAAGACAAATACAGTATTCTCGTTACAAGTCGTGAAATACAATATAATTTCTACATTAATATCTCGCGGATGTAACAATATAATAAGAAGATGAAAAAGAGTAATATTTCTCTTCGATTTGTGACAATAAATGCTTCAATACATTTATATTTTATTTTGTCAGGATATTAAACGGCGTTTAAGAAAACACAATAAATGCAATTTCCGCTATGACACATCTTCGCTATTTTTCTCGACAGTTTCAATACTACATATTCCTTTGAAAAAAATTAGATTTCAGAAGAATGCTCGTCGAAGTAGAATTCAGTCTTGCGAGAGGATTTTCGCGTACGAGGACGGTGTCGCGAGAACGGATTAGAACCGGTGTCTGAAGGCATGACGTCGACGAAAATCTCTCGTGAAAGTTCGGAAAAGAGGTTCGAAATATCGTGCAACGTGAATCGTTTTCATCATCGGACTTGCGGATCTATTCGCGTATATATATACATGAGACCTCTCCGACCTTGCTGATGCTCCGTGTTAAGGTCGTGGTAACCATTAATGTTGGATTCGTCTGTCCGAGACGTCATTTAAACGCGACGCATATCGACATAAAAATACAGCGACCCGTGAAGAGACTACTAATGGCTTATACGGGTAACTTTTTTTGTTTGCGAGATATACATTACTTTCATGTCACATTTTCGCATAAGCTATTTATGTGGATGTGCTCTATTCACGTTGATCCATTATGCATTACTTATGTATGTTAATGGTAAACTTTCACACCTCGTATCAATAAAAATTGCAAGCATGTACTTGCATGTTTTATTCCACATTTTTATAATGTATACATTAATGTATAATGTTTCTACGTTATAAAATATCTAAGTTGTAAAACGTCATTTTATTGTTGATAGTAATCTAAGAAAAATGTCCCGAGGCTATTACAAATTAGCTGATGTTTACGATAATGCTATTTGATTGTTATCATACAAAGTATCAGTTTTGTATAAATGATTTTCATATCATTTCCGAGAAAAAAAAAAATTCATTAAAATATCAATTACATTTATCTGATGTTCATAGGTTTCGTTATTATTTATTATCACTGAATCTGTTTTATATATACATATATATATATATATATATATATATATATATTAATTTAATAATTATTTCCGTATATAATGGAAGCATGAATTTATAAAATATTTATATCATTTTAATGTAATATTTAATGTTTATCGAAATAATCAAATTTATAATAATAAAGTTCTCTCTCTCTCTCTCTCTTCCTTCTAAACTCTCTGTCTTTATCTAAATCTAATATTTCAAGTAGGACGAATGACTACCATCGACATCTCGAGAGATCAAGATACGTCAGCGAGATGGAAAAGAATAATTCAACGTGCAGTTCGTAGCAGACGGAGACGATGCTAGGATGTTAGCAAATTTCGTACTGGCGGCAAGTACTGTAAGACGATTGGCACTTCGTTTGAATATCCTGGGAGTTTAATCTTTAATGCCGTCGCTGTCCTCTCGGGGTGATGAAAATGAGATTACTAGGCACTCGGCGGTATCGTACAATTCAACGGGTTTGCAGCTTCAGTTTGCTGCGAGGTTCTACCGCGTGTTGGGAGTTCACTTCTCTAGGTTTCTCCCCTTTTTCTCTACGCATTCGAGGAAATTCTCGTCTCGCGCTCGCGGAGACATTTGTATACGAAAATGTTCCTCGCTTGCGTAAGTAGGTTATGAGCGAATATACATATATTCTCTTAATTAATCGTGCGCGCGCGCGCGATCGATATTAGGTTCTCTTCATATCTTTCTCTCTCTCTCTCTCTCTCTCTCTCTCTCTCTCTCTCCCTCTCTCTTTCTCTTAAATGAAAATTTATTACCAATTATTCGCGCAGCAATAAATTGTATTATAAATATCTTGTTAAAAATCGTATGGGATAGATGTTAAATAATATTAAGTATCTGATCGATGAATTCACCTAAATTTGTTTCGGGACGATGCAACCGTTACGCGGATCGTCTCTCTGCACAGTCTATGAAATTCTTCATCACAGACTACGGAAACTACGTACCGGAACAGAGTTGCCGAGTGAAGGAGTCTGAAAGAGCTCATAAATTTTACGGGCACGTTTACCGAACGCTGCGGAATTCTCTCGACGGTTTATGCACTGCTCCAGAAGGGAAATGCGTGTTGCGTCGATGGTTGGAAAAAAGAACGAACGATCTAAGAAACGAGTGGCATACTACTTCGTTGTTTCGTCTAATAGCTACCTTTACAATAGTTTTACGAAACAACGTTGCTACTACTACTACTACTACTGCATAAATTACGCTATTTGAAAGGCTGCCTCAACAAGATCCGTAGAATTACGTTAGTTTGTCTTTTCTATTTTTTTTCGTCCAGAAATTATTTTATTTCATTTCTTTCAAGAATTTTTTAGTCATGTAAAATAAGTTAAATAATAAAAAAATCATAAATATAAATCACTTTCTTTGCCTTTCATAAGGAATATTTGCATGGGACGAAAAGATTGATACTTTTCTTTTAATTTATTAAAAAATTGTACAATTGTTCTAGCACATAAACAATAAAAAAATGTTTTAATTGCTTTTTAATTGCTTGAATTAAAAGTTTTTAACTTTAATTACTGCTATTTTTTTTTTTTTCTTTCATAACATGATTACGATTTTACGTCATCACAGTTCAACAAAATAATTAACCGCGAGAAGAATAGTCTATTAAAAGAGAACAAATCTCCCTCTTTCTGCGATTATATAGCGGAAAGGAATTATTTATCAACGGTAAAGGCGGAGCAACTACGCGAGTGCTTCTTTTTGTATTTTACTGGCAAATGGTGCAGATCTTAATCGCGGTAACGAACTTGTCAAGTTGATCCACGTGTCCGCAAATGCGAAAGAGTTTATAGCCTCAAACAAAAAAGCTCATCGTTCACTGTCACGAGATATAGTCTGAATTCTGGTTATTTGGTTGCGACATATCAATGATGGTTCTCGCGCGGTAGACGCGCAAAAAATGAAGAAATATCCGCCTTCAGTATGTTGCCACGTGCGAGATTGTAATAACGTGGCTACAACGCCCGCCAACGCTTTTAATATAGAGTCCGAATAATCAATCATCGCTCGCTGAATGGCTCCCTATAAAAGTGACACATTATGCAAAACGATTTTCGATTTTCTGATATGAGAGACATATTAGAAATCGCACATATTTTTTAATGCGGTATCGAATTTAATAAAAACTTTGTTGGAAATAAAAATTGCTGCATTAATATTATTACAAAAAAATTGTATATACAATTACAAATGAGATATATAGTTTAAAAAAAATGTATTCCTCATGTATACAAACTGGGAGAAAAATAATCTGCTAAAATATTCTGCTTTGATAAAAATGTCTTTTATTTCCCTCTGCTATGAGTTTTTTATTAAAATAAATTTTAGCTACTTATTATACGCGATGTATTTATTTTCATAAAGTTTACTTTACTGAACTTGCAGATGAATAGATGGGTGCGCAAAATGAGATGCACGTGCCGTTGAATCCTTTTAAACGCGATATTGTTCAGATTATATTTAGCAAATGTCTCGCTATGACCTCGCGCGAGAAATTTCGGCGACGGATCAGCCTGCATTGCACTACCAAGTTATTAATCGAATCTGAGTATGTATTGTGCAGCGTGTATGTAAATTACTACGGGGACCATTGTTCCTCGAGAACGTCGAGTAAATATTAGTGCATGCAATATTACTAATTATCCACGAGTTAATATGGGGGCGTTGAAGTGGTTCTCGATATTCGTGCGTGGTAAAATGTGAAATATAATGTGTACAAAATTCTACATAAATATCAAATTTCACGTAAATGATGATAAATGCATACGCAAAAATAGTAATCTAAAATCGAATCGGTACGATGCATTTATAATTCACCTGCATTATCGGATTAAAATTTTTCGCTACTTGACGCGTCATTGTGACGCGCTATCATTGGCGGGCACGAAATATCAAATAAACCATCACGTATCGTTTCTGTTCCATCTTATTATCTGTTAAAATAGAAATGAGATTAAAAAAAAAAAAAAATCAATTTAAATATATATTTTGATGAATATTTCTTGTCACATGTGTTTGAATATGCTAAACTCAAACTTGTCATTTTTTTCTGTAAAGCGAAAACATCTATATATGGTGATAGCAATAACCCTAGCTTATACATGCGTTGACTGCGACACCCACTCTTGCGATACGACATCAGCGCATATTTACACTCTCGGCGATTGCCATTGCTATCCCCGTGTCTGATAGAAATCGATTGACACTTAGAACCGACGCGAATTTCCAATGCAGCTCTCGAGCGCGCTTTTGAAACGGCTGCACGTCCTTTCCCAAGAATTACGATTTCGATGTGCCAAGCTTGCGCACCACATTCCAGGACGCAGAATTCAATACTGTCGATAAATCTCGACGATAATTCGACTCATTGTGACGATCGGTCGCGTTGCGAGAGTTGCTCGCGCGTGTATAAATGCCGCGTGATTTATCGCCACGAAAATTGGACAACGGATTATTTTTCGTTTTGAATCCCAAGATCGACGACCATTTTCGTAACAATTTAATTAATTGAGATTTGTGCGCTCTCTTTGTACCTTTTCCAGAACTCGCCAAAAGAAATTCCTCTCTTTTTCCAGAAAGATATCTATATATCCTAATTTTAAATGTACGGCAAGGCAGAAATATCTCTCGTTTCGAGATAAATTAAATTCTTTTCTCTTTCAAAGATAAAAACCTGTGCATTTCGAAAACTCCAACGTGCGTTCTTCGCTTATCAGAGCAAGATACCGAACGCGAACGTACAAACGTAATATCAATCACAAAGATCATTAGTCGTGGTAAGTAAGAACGCATTCGCGAAAGCTGCTCTCGCTGAAACGAGTAGTAGCGAGAAAAACGTCGTGCTTTTTAGCGCATATCGCAAAGTCGAGGCAGGAAACAAGATCCTGCCTTCTTTGGCCCATCCAAAAAGAAAGGGCGATATCGACATGACTTGGAGGATTGGAAAGGATAGAAAAGACTACCTACTACATTCGTAAAGGAAAAAAAGGGACAAACCAAGTTCCTTTTACGTTTCTGCCGCGATTGGGAACATCGTTACTCGCCGCAGACAGTAAGGAAAACTTCGTTCGTATGGCAATCCCTCGAAAGCTCAAAGTTACAAGGTTCTTCGCGACGGAGACGCGTCTGTTTGAGGTAAGATAACATGCGCGAGGAGATTCTTACGAGATATATGATGATTTAAGATCGCAAAAGTGTTCGATAAGAAAAGAAAGAAGATCAAGCAAAAATATCTCGCGAGAGAATTTTCAACTTTGATAAGTGTCTTCTTCACTAGTTCGTCAACGTTTTTGAGAGCTCGATGGTACAAGTATTTTGCCGGGAGACAAAACTTTTCACAGAAAAATATAACAATACAATTAAAACATTTAAATGTAGTAAAATTATACATTGTATATTTTTCTGCAATCCAATTTGCTTTTCACAATATAAGTTTATATTCAAACTACATTTGAATATAAATGTAGCAAAAGACAGTTTTATACATGCTATGTTTTTTCCCGACTCGGCCATTATTTTTATCGCTAATTACTATTTATATAGCGGTATACTATATTAATCGATATAACGTAATAATAAATAATTATGTAATTTTTGAAATTTTCTACATTAATTATATTATATAGTGTTTAATCTACCGCACATTTATTACTCGTAAAGAGATTAAAGTTTTTAAGTCTCTCCGTAACATTATTGCCCTGCGTAGTATCCAAAGAGCAATTCGCGGATCCACGAAGCTGCCTGAATTACGATCTACATCTCTAATACCCAAGGATATGCGGTAAAGATATGGTTAAGGTTACCCAAGCTCTCTGGAAAATCTGGGGAAGCTTAGCAGGTGTGACCTTGAATATTCGCCTTGTCTCTCAGCTTTAAGCACCGGCTGTATTATTATTATATTACCATTGTGTGGTCTTATTTTTGCGGTCGTATTCGCGTATATACATATATATATATATATATATATATATATATATATATATATATATGCTTTCACAGAGAGATAAAGAGAATTCAATATACAATTTCCGCAAAGTGCATATGAAAATTAAAACACAAAGGAAAATAAATTACAGAATTTTTAGTTGTTTGAATACATAATTAAATGCACATGTAATTTTCATATTATTATTTATCAACAAAAGAAAAAATTGTATGGTTAAATCGATAAAAAATAAACGAAATAATTATATCGAAAACAAAACAATTTTTTTTTAATATTCAAATACGTGTTATAAACACGTATTAAAAGAGACAAATATATTTATTATTATACATTTTTCAAAAATTGTCTCTAATTCCCGATTTTAATTGTTGATTATTTCGTAATTTCGCGAATTGCGCAAACACGTCAGGCGTAATGCATTTCTGTACACTACGTCACGCGAACCCTCTCTTAACTTGTCGTTTCCGCTGATCTCTGACAGCGCCTGTTAAACCCTTCGTCCTTTAAGCGCAAGCGGCAGAGTAGTCATCGAGGGTTAAGGAAGGCGTGTGGCGTAACTTTGCGGTTACCGGCGGCGGGGATGTGGGTGGGCGCGCGCTGCAGCTGCAGTTGCAACGCCAAGGCGCGGTGCGGGCGCGTCGCCTTCTCGCGCGACTCGCGTCCCGGGAATTTCGCGGCCCTGGCAGTCGCTATCACCACCGCCTCCGACGCGACGCGACCCTCGCCGACATGGGCGAAATCCGGCGAACAGCGACGTGGCAAATTCCGATTTAACGATTCTGACTTCGTCCCGACAATGTGTCGTCGTTTTCCGCCTTAACGCGTCAACATTGACCGCGGGATCATTTTTTTTCGCTCCCGGCGACCATTATAACAAATGTCAAAAATTACTGTAAATCTATTCATAATATATTATATATATAAAAAAATAAAAAAAAAAAAGAAAGAAAGAAAGAAAGAAAGAAAGAAAGAACAATCCCGAGTCCCACAAAGTCCTGGTGAATAATATTTTTATGTATTATACTATTATAAAAATTATATCTATATCTATTATTTTTGATAGATGTAAAGGTTTTTTTTATTTAAAATAAAAATAGAAAACCGAAATTAGCGCACTAAGATATTTAATGATCAAAACAAAACAAGAGAGAGAGAGAGAGAATGTAAATGTAAAATAATAAAATCGTATCTTATAAAATCATAAATTTTCATAATATTATTTATCAATTAAAACGCGCTCATAAAAGAGCTAATTAATATGATTGTCAAACTATTAAATACTCGTATGCAATATGCGTTGTAACATTTGTTTTAATAACTGTTCACAAAATATATTTCTTTGTATATTAAAAATAAATAGTAATGGATCAAATTTAGAACAAGTTATAAAATAAACCTTTCATATAATAATTATATTTCTCTCTTTTAATCTATTAATCTATTTTTTTCGTCTAATAAAAATAATAATTTCTTGCATTCAAATATATAATTACTAATATATTTTTAAAGACTCTTAAATTAAAATATCAGTATGAAAATCTTAATAAAAGTGCTTTAGGACACTCAGAACATATCCAAGTAGTCTATTGTAATAAGCTTCAAGATTGTAAATATCTCTTTCAAAATGCAAATATACTGTAAGACAAGAGAATATAATTTATTGTTGGCATCAAAAGATTTAAAGATATCAACGTTCAAAATATGACATCCATTTCCTTACATAAATGATGTACTTCCATGAGACATTTCTCGAGTTTATCGATTCTATCGAGGTTGCGCCTTCATTAAAATCGTGCTACCTCGCGACAATCTTAATTGAATCTTCTTCATCATAATACCTGCGTAGATTCTATCTTCGTTAAGAAGCCTTTATTCCATCTTCGTTAAGAAGCGTTGTTACAAGCAAACGAAACGCTTAATTCCTAAATAGGTCTTACTTTCCTCTTTTTTTTTTGTATTTCACGTTGAAAGAATTGTCTATAAAAGAAAAGACTATTTCCTTTTTACACAATTAATATAATAATCAAATAAAATCAATATAAATAAATTCAAATTTATCTATAATATACATATGAGCGTCATATTGGGATTATATTAACGTCATCATTTCGCCTACATACATATAAATACCTCTTTTTAATTTTGTACTCTACGTGGTTATATTCCGCAAATATATTTATCCGTTCATATTCCACATTTGCGTCATGAGGTAAAGAATAAATTAATGAGACAAAGCCTTTGATAAGAATCATTTGCTATACTTGGAGAATATTGATTAATTATTATTATTATGTCTCGAGATGTTAATATCCTAACGATAAATATCTATCTTTACTAAAAGTAAAAAGAAAGTGTAAAGAATTCAACGTAATTATTTATATACATTTTGAATTATTAAATATTATCTGATCCATATCTGAACAAATATATTAATAAATAAAATAGATTATTAATCAAAATGGCTCTGAATTTAAAACGCAATTTTAAAAAATGCCCATCTAAGCGTTCACTTTATTCACACATTTCTTATAAACAATGCAATTACTTAAATGCCTGTCTGCTTAAAGATTATCGACCGTTTAAATTTAATAGATGACTTTTGTGAATGATTAATGTACGTAAACGTGATCTAATCTAGACGCAAAACATTTATCCACGAGTTAACTTCACTAACACACCTGCCGCATTATTTGATAAATTGGTTATACACGATATATATAAAAAATTGATCTATATAGATTTGTACATAATTTTTTATTTTCAGCTATATTAATATTATAATCTATATCAAATATTATTTTTATCTATATACATTAAATTCTACATATATAGATTATTAATATTATATTGATAAAAATTATTTTCTCAGTAATTTATTAATAAAAAATTTATCTAAAAAAAAATAATGATTTATTTATTTTCCCAACAATGTGCGAAAATATTTTTCGCATTCTCTTTTATTTTCAACTACGAATTATGTATAATTCAATAATAATCAACTATTTAATAAAATATTTTGCAAAATATAAAAGTTATTCCAAATAATTTAACAACTTAGATTTTAATGTAACGCGGATCTAATTAAGAAAGGTCTAATTAAAATCGATTCGCGAGTTAATGATATCCGAGATTAAAACGGAGTGAAAAAGAGATACACAGAGAGAGAAATACAAACTTATTAAACCCGAGCTCGATAAACGTAACGCTCATTGCGCGTCGAAAATACTATCTATGTACGATTATCGTACCAATAAGCTCCCGGTATAACTAGTGTAGCCCGCGGGATAATTATTTCCTAGCCGGTGTCAGATAATTCCCAGCTGGTGTCGGCGTGCATGGAATATCGGCATTTTGCATATCGCGGCGCGAACGAGCACCCACGCAACTAAAAGCTGATTTACGCTCTTCTGCACACAAAGCGTAAAAAGCAAACGTAACTGTTGTTGTCTGTTATACTTTGAATTAAATCATAAAAAATTTACTATGACAGAAAACGAATTGTACACACTCAGCACGGATGATATCACTCGATAATCTTACGAAACGAATATTGATAAATATACTCTTTCGTTACACAACTTCAGAGAAAAACTGCAATATTAAAATATTTATGAAATATATATGAAAAAGTCGTTTTTCGCTATTCGTTAGAATCTATCGACACGTACGTATCGCAAAAAATAAACTTTTGACTGTATATATAATATTTTCATATTGGTTTATGTGTCTGTGCAATGATGCAGTGTGAATCAGTCTTAAAAAAGGATACAAACGCCCACGCGGTAATCGAATTAATTATACAATTGTAGTTGCGGAACGTGTATCCTGTACCTCAGTAATAATTCGCGATTATTTTCTACCGTTGATATTTTGCCATTTGTAAGTCAATACATAAAGACCACAGTGGTAATGACGTAATCCAAAATAATTATTTTATACGTTTATTAAAAATGAGCTACGAAAGAGCGGCTCGCGGTAAAGTTTTCAGTAGCTTTTAAAATACATTATACATTACAATTACATTATGTTTCAGATTTTTCAATTTTATTCATACTTTTTCTTAACATGTATTCCTACGTAATTAGCTTTCAATTTTTAAATAATAAATGTTTAATTTATCTTTAAAGACTTTCTTTTAGCTCGTTTTTTTATTAACTAAATAATTATAATAATTCAGAAATTAATTAAGAACATAATTCTATTCATATATTCTATGCTTGTACGATGTGAAAAATTCAGAAAATAGATTAGAGAAATATTGATAATAATAAAATATTAATTATAAATATAATTATTAAGCTCTTTATACGTTTCATTTATGACTGATATAAACCCGTTAGTCTTGTCTGTACGTGAAAGCGGAAGAGGATTTGTTGCGACTGCATCAGAATTACGTTTCGTGACGCAATAGCTCTCTCTAATTTAAAGATTTTTAAGAGCTCAGTCATTATACAGAGAGCATGGAAATTATTTCGTGTGAATTCCGTGATCATTTCTCGCTTTTAGACGAAAATTGATAATCTATTCTGGTATATCGTAAATTTAACCGCGCACGAGAAACGCTTGCTTGTGTTTACGGTTGATAACATTTTATGCAAACATTACTACTAGATGCCATGGACAATGAATATATGGAAATTTTAGCTTCAAATACGAACTATAATGGTTGTTTCAGATATTAATTAATTTTAAACATGTTCACATTAAATGAAATTCGATAAACGTTTTGATTAAATATCAATTTAGAACAATACGAATTATTTATTATTCGTATTTAAATATTCAATGCCAAAATATTGTCGTTAAATAATGTTAACAAAAACTTCTGCAACATTTTATTACATTTCGTTAAAGGAAATCTGTTATTCAATTTCGAATATGTTTCGCATGAATAATATTTTACGTTATTAATCGGTTTAGGAATTTCATAAATTTCGATATAGCACAGATGTGCCAAATTGATGAGTTATTTTAACTTTTAAATTCGCACAATTTCATCACAAATGCAAATAATTTCTATAACCTTTAACAGATATTTTAAAGCAACATTCTTCTATTAAATTTTTTTAAATTTTTACAATATTTTTAGATAAATTAAAACTCTAGCATCAAAATCAAATTTTAAAAAATTATATTATATTTAAATTTTTTATAATATAATATATATTCTTATAACTACACTGAAAGAAATGTAATGTTTTTCGTTTTTATAGAATTTGACTTTTAACGTGTTTAAAAAAAAAAAAAAAAAAAAATTACCAAAGACTTTACGAAATCGCAGAGATAATATTACCGTAATAAATCGCACTTTTTGTCGTTCTGTAAAGATTGCGTCGTTATGTAAAGATTTTCGGGAAATATGATATGTATTACAAGCGTGAAATGCTTTCGTAATCAACGGCGAGGAAATTCGAATCGCTCGCTCAGATCTATATGCCATCGCATAATGAGCAGCATTCCTATCGATCGCGAAGCATCAATTACACATTCGTATAACGAGAAGCCATGAGATTCCCTTCACGTCGTTACGACGTGATTCTCTCATTTACCTTACCGAGGATCCGCTCCGTGAAGTAGTTTCCGATCGGCGGTCCTCCTTGAAGGATTCCAAACATCATTGTACACGCCGTACATCTCTTCTTTCCTTCCCTTTTCTTTTCCTTTTTTTTTTTTTATTGGCCATTTTCGACCGAAGTGAAAACGGAAAAAGCAAATGAATCTCGAAGCACTCGCGAGAGAGTAGTGCACCTTTGCGATTCGTTTCTGCGTCCGGCAGAAGGTAATGAACAGTGAAGAGGTTTCCGCAGCGATTGATATATACTACTATTTCTTTATTAAAACATATCGTGCGTAGACAATTAATTCTATACATATATATATTTCCATATCTAAAAAAAATATAATATTATTATATTAATTATTATATAATTATATAATTAACATACATATAATATTAATATTAGTTATTAATATTATAATTATATTATAACATTAATATTGCAAAATATTATTATATTATATAATAATATTATAATATATCAAACCAGAAAATTTAATTTTAATGTAATCACACTGATATATTGTAAATAATAATTATCTGTAGTATTTTTCGGAGCTTTTTTATTTATCCTGCGATTGAACGAAGATGAGAGAAAAACTCCAGTTAAACTGCAATATCTAGCTGTTTATATACGAGCGTCTTCGGAAAACTTTCGGATCTTTTCAAGGCTAGTGCAGTTTGAAAAACAGGGAGAGGTAAATGGGCCTGCGGGTGTTTGCGAGATAAGAAATACGGACAAAAAGCTTTTGACCGGATAATAGGCAGCACGTTCAGAGCTTTAAAGTACTTTAAAGCGCTTCTGAAAATCGTTTCGTCGTGGGTGCAACGTTAAGCAGTCTCGAATGAGATCGGGAAGAATGAATGCAACGAGGTCACAAATCCGCGCGATCCATCCTTCTTTCCATTCCATCTTAAGGGCACACATGTGGAGTGACCTCCTTATTCGGGGACGGTTGCGACGGACTCTCGCCTCGGGCCGAGAATCATCGGATAAAGCTCGGTGAAAACCGCTAAAGAATGGCCCTGCGAAGGAGGGTACTCTTTTTTATTTTTTTTTTGCTGCTGCAAGTGCTTTAGAGACGAGTTTCGATGGATGTTCAATACTGTCCAAATGATCGCCCGGTAGCTTTTTTATCCTGATAAAGAGAGTACTTTCCCTTCGCTCGTCGATAGCCGATTTTAATCGGTAAGTGAAAACAGCACTCGTCGGGTAACAACGGTTCGAAAAACCGATCCGCGATTTGTCCGATATGCGATTACATTCCGCTGTTTTTTCACGATACACAGATTTGCGACGACATTTTTAGGAAAATAAAACTACATTTTCGTTTTACGGGCGTCGGCCATTTCTCACAGAGTTTTAATCGACGTAGGTATAGAAGCGATTAGAATGCATAACGTGCGTAAATTCGATTTGGCTACCATTTTAAATGTAAATTTTCTGTATACATTGTACATGGCTAAAAATAACTGTCCAAGAAGAAAAACTGCGTTATATTCAGATCTTTCTTTTTGTTTCTTCTCGAAAAGAGATGTTAAAAATATAAACCGATTCTTAATTTTGCATCGCGGAATCAGTTGAAACTAGAAAATTGCAGATGTGAAAATAAAAGCTCGTGTTACAGACGCAGTCATCGATTACGCTTCCTAGGGAAACATGATGCTTGAAGGGCGCCACGTGCAGACTAAGAGTCACGTGATGTGGGTTAAGGACGACAAGTGCATACGAACCTCGGCAACTATAAAGCATTTTAGAAGATGGCGACACGATCCCGATCCCGAAATACTTCAACGGTGAAATAAAAATGGCTTTATATGATCGCGGAACGATCGCCGAAAACGGGTCCTCAGGATTAAGAGAGGGGAAAAAAAAAAAGGTTTCTTACACGTGTGACGGAGCAATGCTTTTAGGATAGAAACTGCGAGCTCACGATCGATAGTAAATCGTCGTAATTCCTGAAGGAATAATTTATTCCCATCGTAGCTGCGATGGTGAATCTAAGAGCTGACTGAAGGATGTTAGCAAGCAAGCCGATATACTAAACCGATTGTACTAACCCTGCTGATAAATAATTCGATCCGCAAACGTGCTGAGAACTGTGTGTGAATTAGGTCAGCGAGTGAGAAGTAATGAAAGTCAGTTGTTCGAAAGCTGCTCATGAAACTATAAAAGCTTCATTTCGCACTTTCGTATTCTTCGCGCATTGCTTGGCAATATTATTTAATGCGGAAGAACAGAGTTTTTCGAAAAGTTGTTCTAGACAATAAACGATTCCCACGCGAAATGGAAAAAATATATAAACATTAATTGTTAACCCAATTTCTATTTCTCTATAATACACGCAACAAAAGAAAAGATATTTTATCCTGGCATTAAACAATAATATAAAATTTATCGTTGAATAACAGTAAAAACTGTTCTCTCGTAATATAATTTGTATAAAAGAATGAGATGTATTGTAATAAAAATGAATATAACGTTTCAGATAACTGCAAAATTATATAAAGTAATATTTCATATAATGCAACTTTTATAAATATACCTTACATTAATATTGTCAGAAGAATGGATTGCTCATTCATCTTGTGTGAAAAATTTAGCAACGTTTACATAACTCTGCGGCGCTTGAGGGGATTAAAAATTAATTATTCCTCACATTATTCTCGAGGGATTAATTCACGCCGGAAAGTACGGTTCGCTGGGATATCTAAAGCATCTCCAAGTCTCCCATTTAATCAGGAGCGATCTTGATCTTGCGCCGAAGGCCATAAAAGTGTATTACATTGTACACAGATTGTTAACCCGTGAAATAACAACGAACATGTGCAAGGAGAGCAATTTCCTAGACGGTCATTGCTCAAAATGCACCAATAAGATTTCTTCCGCGAGAGTAGTCGTGCCATTCACGTGCGCGCGCGCGCGCGCTGGTTTTAATTAAACGTCACGTTTAACGAAAAAAAAAAAAGTCCTGAAACTGGAGCATTCAAACTGTCGATTCCTCGCAGTTTCTTCCTTGCGAAAGAATTCCGGACTGGCTTTAATTGCGCTGCGCGAACAATCACGTAGCGTATTAGTTGTAGAAAAGGAAATCGGCATGTTTCTTTCTCTCTTAATTTGCCCGGATTTTTCGAATGTCGAGATCAATGATTAATCGCGACGATCGCTCTATCGATCTAATATTTTAAACGTGAGTCGTTGGCACAATTTTTTTTTTTTTTTTTTTTTTTTTTTTTGTGATGCCATTAAATGCCACGATAATAAGGATAAAAATAATGGACCAATATTATTAGAACATAAACGACGTGCTCGTGCATTGATTAAGGAAGAGTAAGAAGAAAAAAGGATAAGACCCTGCTACCAGTAATCAAATTCTGGTTGAAAATTTTATCGCGTCAGCGAAATCGATCACGCAAAGCGATTAAAGTCGACGCGGAATAATTTATTAATGCAGGATTAACGAAAGAGTGGTTTCTCGCCACTTCTCTTTGTAAAAGATGTTCCATGTACTTAAAGCGTAACGAGATTTGCATTATTAAAACATGCGCACCGTCGGCGAAGTTGATTAATAAGTTTTAATTATTTGATGTGCCAATTTTGCCGGCAGATCACTTTTCGTAACAATTAAGATAGTTAATTAGAGAGATATGCTACTATTTATCATTTCTACCTACAATATATAATAGGAAGCCGATAGAAAAACAAATTAAAAAATATGATAGACAATTTTAATTTAACGAATAATAATCTCTCTCTTTCTACGTATATTTGTTTTCATGTTTAGAGGATTTTAATTCTAAATTTAACTGTCGACATATTGAGGGTTACTAATTAAACAATCGCGATAAATATCGTCAGCATTGTGGATATCATTAAGAACAACTAACTGCAGATAATCTAGCGTTATAATTAATTGTAAGATCTGGGACCAGTAATTAAAGTTGATATGTAGGTAACACGCGAAATAGCTTAATTACTCCAACAGTTTGGCAACACGAGAGATTTCCAAAAGCAAACACGGAGGCGCCACATTGTGGACAGAATCTACTGGAGGTACTAGTCTGTAATCGATTGCAGGGAAAGCCTTACCGGCAGCCGATGCAGAGTAGAAAATATCATAAAATATTATAACAAGTCTTATAAAAAAAATAATTTTACAAATAATCCTTAAATTTGCTCCTTCGTTTTTTTCATGTAATAATATCGTGTACTTATGTCCTTCAAGATTTTAGCAATAATAATTTTCCATCAATTTTTTGCCATGATAAACCTGCGCAAGATTTTATTGATCGTTAGTAAGCATCTCTCGGAACCTTGTGAGAGATGGCGGCATGTATCATTTAAAAGAACGCAAGAGATCAGATTGTAATAAAATGATTGCAAGTCTTTTTAACATCCCGTTTGTATTTTATAAATTTTTCCAATTACGTGCTAAAATAGAAAACAAATAAAAAAAACTAAAAAATTGATACAAAGAATTGCTTATACAAAGCGATATGGCTAAAGTAGAAGAGAAAGAGAACGCTAATTCTGTAATATTAAATCGATATCATGCACGGCCTTAAAGAATAAGGTTGAAAATACCTAAGCACCGAAATAGATTCTCATTAAAACGAGTCTCACAGAATTAAATAAAAAGAAAAATTTACAGAAAAGATCTGTTGTTTTCATAAAGAAAATTAGATTAAACTAAAGAAATATTTATCGAGCTTTTTCTCTTAAATAAGATACATTTTAAAAAATTCTCTTTCGAAATTTTTTTCAAAAATTTAACTTAAAATTCATCAAAACTTTATATACGAAACATCAATTTTTTAAAAGAAGATCCTCTGTTAAAACTAATAATAGCAATGTTTCCTATCTGCATTATTGCACATAGGATAGGTCATAGATATTTGTATTACATTGCACCATCTATGTTATATGCGCACTATTGTGACATATAACATTTTTAATTTTTATAAACATATATTATATATATAAAAAAATAATCAATTTATTTGATCAATTAAAAAAGGTTAAACGTTAAATCCTTCAAACAATTAAATGGCGCAATGTTTACGCAATGTTTACATTATATTGAGAGGGTCTTCCTTATTTGAGAAATTATTAAATGTCCGCGTGTAAACAAGACAATTGTCTAAGTACCTCTTAATATATCATCATCGAGAAATCAATACAAACCATTAACGGTTTATTATTTTTATCTACTAAATGTTTTCTTTATAATCAGTGCAGTTTATGTAACAAAATTTAAAGTATTGATTATGTAACAAGATTATACAGTAATAATTTAAATATTTTGCACGCGCAATATTTAAATATATTAATTTTCATCATTTTAATCATTTTCGTACTACTACTTAAACGCTTTTAGTATTATTTTTTCTCTAGACTTTTTAAATTTTTACAAGTTCTAAATTCGTATAAATAAAATTATTGTACTTACAATTTTAGTCAACAGCCAAAATGTTACACATGAATGGTTATTGTAATGATGATTATAGTTACATACCTGAAACAAGAAAAAACAAACATAATTTTAACAAATAACAAAAATTGCGCAGCTTATTAACGAGGGGAATTAGAAAAAAAAAAAAATGGCGTAAAACGATTTCTCAAATTCAATTTTATACAAGTTTATCAGAGTATCGCATACGTAACTCCACTTAAACCTATTAAACTTGTCATATTGCAACACGTGGTTAGAATTAATTAAGTCTGATTTTATCAAAGCACACTCTGCGTCAATACAAATCTGGCCGCCATCCAACATGGAATCATTTTCTACACAATGTATATGTGACTCCAATGTATTCAATTTATCGTACTAGAGTTCGATATAAAATTGCAAAACACATGTAAATTTTATTATTGTCACATGAAAATCGCAACGATAAGTCATACATTTTTGTGAAAATATCTGTTTAAATCTTTTTTTATTTTTATTCGGATATAACTTCAGTTTTATCATCGCAACGTCATACTTATTGAAACATCGTTTTATTCCACTGGAAAACAGACATACATCACAAAGAAACTACGTCCCAAATGACGTTAGTAAAATTTTGCTTGCCACATATGTACCGGCAGAGAAAGAATAAAAATAAATGTCTAAAATAATATTAATTTAAAGCAAATAACAACAAAAACGAGAACATTCTTGCTAAAAATATGTTGTTGGAATGCAGTGGAGATGTAGAACGCAGAGATTACATATACTCCACGTAAAATATTAAAACAAATGCGAAAAAATAATAGTTATCAGATAGATGTATTCTATCAATTCCACATACACACGATCCTTCTAATAATTATACATCTTCTATATTTGAAAGCTAAAATAGATTCTAGATATTTATTAATTGTAACTTCAAACATGATAAAGACAATTGGTTAAAAATATTTTTTCATTCTACGAATAATTGAAAATAGTAACCATTGCTTAGATCACTTTTTCATATTACATAGAGAAATACATACGTACGAAAACAACTGTGTAATAGGTTACGTTAGGTAATTCATTGATACCACGAAGTTTTTAACATGCTATGGAATAAGTTAAAATATATATTCTGTGTTCCTTGAATTTCAAATTAATTATTATTATTGTTAATGTACATGACGGCTTTTCATTATTTAAATCACGCAATATTTAACACGCTACGAAATAAATGCAGAATATTTTAAATTTCAAACTATTATTAAACAGTTAATGTATCACGGTTTTACGTTACTTGAATCGCTCGAATTTGTTATTCGTCTATACTACGTATTTTCAATCTGACAATAATTGCAAAATTACATTTATTATAATCGAAAAAAATTTTAAAAAGTATAAATTCAAACATATATTTAAAGACATTAATTATATCACGCTAAAATTGTGTTAGTTAATTATTATAATATTTTTATAATTTATAATATATATACATATCACTTATGTTTTTCAAACATAAATAAATCGCGCTAATTACCTAAATTGATTAGTCGCGCAAATTGATGATTTTTAATTGTTCATAAGAGATGATCGCGTTGATATCTCGTAGTACTTCTCGCGATCGCGATTCTCCAATAACTACATAAGACGATACACACACGGAGCATCTTGCGTAGTTGCCTGCTTGTTCGCATCGAGTCTCGTCGCGTGATGACAACAAAGTCGCTGCGTATAAACAAACCTTATATGCCGCGAGCACCGAATTTTACGACATACAGCGGGTAAAATATAAAAACATCGATCAAATAAAAATAAGTACGCGCGTTGTCTCGAGCATAAAGCAAACTTGGAAATTAATTAGAAATTAATTTGCAAAATACTGCTTCGTACGATTCCTCCACACGCGACGTGATTACAAGTTAACACGAAATATGAATTTATTTTTTCTTTCTTGTGTTCCTTTTCCTCCCCCTGAACAATTCCTTGCTTTTTCGGCATCTTTGAATTATACAACAACGCAATAATAAGCTTTTGTGTGAGCCAAAGGCGTGCGTTTCTGTGTTAGTTCTTTCATGCAATTTTACTCTCAACCGAATCACGCTCGAAGGGGACGGTACTCGAAAGAACGGGAGCATGAAAACTTGAAAACTTTCAGCAACAATCCCACAATGCGTTTAACTTGGCGAGCGTAAATTAACATGAGATTCTAATTACGCGCTCCGGGATTGGGTACTCGACAAATGCACATAGAATTAACTCACAAGCAAATATAACACGAAAATGATTTCCCGGACATTTCTATACAGCACTACTTGAAGCTGAACAGAAAATCGAGCTTCGAAGCAATAAAGCAATAAAGGGAAGCTGATTAAACTTTTTCCAAAGACATCACAGACGCCAATTACTAATTCGCGTGTAAATTTCGTCTGATTGTGTACAAAGCATCGCAGAATCATTAGATCCTTTGACAATAAATAAAATAACATGAAAGAAATTTCAGATAAATTTTGCATTGGAAATTAGGAAAAAATTAAAAGTTTGCTATAGTCAATCTCGACGAGCTTTCATCTTTTGCACGCTTCTCTTATTAATTGTAGTTAAGATGTATATATTTGTGGAAAATATATTTTAATATTCAGATTTTCATTAATTTTGCCCAGAGTGAATCTTCCTTCAATCTTCGTTCGAGGAAGAACTTTGCTTTATTATATTACGCTTAGTGTAACGACGTGTATTGCCGTCTCCTCGGCGACGCCGACGCGCCTAATTTGCTTACAAAGGAAACGCCATGGCGGATAGCACGATTCGCTGTTTATTATGCACGTCGCGCGAGGAAGAGCGCAGTGACATACCTACGCGCGACACGTCACACGTGTGAGGAACACAAGGTGTCTTCACACCGTGTACGGCGGCATTGTTTTCCACGCCAAGCGCTTTCATAATGCCATCGAAATGCATTCACCTGCATGACAGCAGCGTGATCAATGGCATCGTTGTGCGAGACGGAAGAATATAAAAATGTCAATGTCTGGTCATCCCTCCAAGTGTCATCTCGTGACGCGAGCATTGTACGTCCAAAAAATCGAGAAAAATTCGAGATATCTGAGAGATTTAACAACCGTAATTTAATCTAAATTAAATGGTCGATATTATTTTTTCGATAATATAATTCATGTTACACAACATCTGTATCAATCCACCTCCAACCTGCATCTTTAATCTTTAAGTCTGTTAATCGATGAATATATTTATATTTTTATTATCAGAATAATTTAGTAACAGATTTACTCGAAAAAGATCAAAATATCTTCATCAGAGATCTTCTCTGTCTTTCTCGCACGTGGAGGACTTCTCGCATTTATCACGAGGATGATATCTACCCGTCAAGTTTCAAAGTACTTAACACATGTAAATTTTCGCCCGCACATTTCCGGCGTTAAGGGGTTAAAAGTTCAAAGGGAAGTAATATGTGCACGGCGGTATTACGCGAAAACAATTCCCATACACAATCTTATTATTCTCTCGTTGCGACGTCTCTGACGTGCTTCGCTGTCTGCGAAATGTCGACGATATCCGCATGTCAGTAAATACGGGACGGTACATAACAGTAAAACGGGACCGTAGGATGCACTCACGCGTGTAGGCGTATACACGTGCATATATGCGCATATATACGTAAGCGAGGATGCGTTGGCTTGTGGAAGTGACAGTTACGCGTCGCGAAACATGTGACCATTTACGAGTTTCAAATAGTTTCGGTTCACGATTCCGGGTATAGATACGTACTTGCGTGTGTAAATGGATATTGTACATATAAGTGCGTGCGCAGAGGGTGCAGAAAATAACGCTATTTGATTTTCAACCTCCCCCTCCCACCATCCATTCGTTCGAGTGACAGCACGTAGTCGATGAATCTGTACGCATATATGTATTGTATAATGTTTTGTCGGAACAGAGTATCGATTATCGACCTCGATAAGCGTATATACATTTTAATCAACATTAAATTATATAAAAAATATTATACGTTCGTAATACCATTGTAATTGCAGAGTAACAAACTCCGTAATTAGCAACAAGATCGTGCAAAGACATTCTTAGATTTTTTAGAAGCAGAATAATTTAGTTGAATTTAAACGAATTATATTTCATATTCCAATTTTGTTGACTTTCAACAACAATTCTATATTTCGTGTATTTTCGTATATTTTCATGTATTTCGAGAGAAAGTTACATTCTTCATGACGAATATTATTTAAAATAATAAATGTACTTTTATTTTTTTACACCGCTAAACTTTAACTTTTTTTTCTTTGTATCATAAGATATCTCGATATGTAAATACGATGTAAGTGATGTGAATATTAAAGACTTATCGAGTTCCAAAAAATAGATATGTGAAAGATTGGAGATTGATAACATATGTAGAAATAGAGACAATAATATATCATTTTTATATTATTTTAATTTATTTTAATATTACATCAACCCAATAATATTATTGGAAACCTAATGAGATTATTGAACTATTTGTATTTCAAATACGATTAACATGTTCAACGTAAAAATAAATTTTCCGCATTATTAGTATTAAATAATTCTCTGATATGAGGAAGTATAATATTTAATTAAATAAACAATATTTAATATAAATGCAAAATATATATTAATTTTTTTTTACTCTTTTATATTTTTTCTAATTAATGCTCAACATGAAAAATCTCATAATAAATCGATAATAAAATTGCGTCCTTTTACTTTGATATAGAGTTGAAAGGTAAAAACTGTCGAGCAACGTTATAGACGTCTGAAACGTACTGTAAAATACTTTTTCAATTCCCACGCATTCATCGATCTCCATCTAAATCGTGTGCACATACACACATACATCGTGCAATCACTGATGAGGAAAGGGAAAAGGTTTTTGAGCTCAGTGATTTGCGTTCCGAGAGAAAGAAAGAGAGAGAGAGAGAGAGAGAGAGAGAGAGAGCTCAATTTCGAGCAGTACCAACCTTGGAAGAGATGCGACAGGGTGGTACCTTTGAAACACGTGCAGCCCATAATAAATCCCATCATCGGTGCGGCCGTCGCCCAGGATCCTCTGGCCTGCCCTCAGCTCGCGAAGCAGCGCCGAGAGGAGCGCAGCGCGACCGATCCGAGGGGCCTGAGAATCGGGGCCCCGATCCACGACGTCCACGACGACGACGACGACAACGACGACGACGACGACGACGACGACGACGACGACGACGACGACGACGACGACGACGACGACGACGACGACGACGACGACGACGACGACGGTGGTGGCGGCAACGGCGACGATGAGGGGTTCGCCGGCAACGTTCTCCACGTTCGACAAGCCTCACGAGCACGACGAACGATCGAAATCGCGAGACCGGAAGTGTCCAGCCGGCGGCACATCGCGCACTAACCACGATCCGCTCCCGCTCGCTTTTTCAGGCGCCCGACGCCTGCGACGCGCACTACCATCGGCAATCGGCGGAGATTAACGATTCGTCGATCGCCACATTACGCTCGACGGCTCGAAATCGTCGCTGTAGATCGATCGAAACGCGACCGATCCAAGTGACATGACGAGAGAGATTGTCAAAGTTTCGAATCTCTTGTTGCCGATCAGTTTACCGATGTTACTCTATACGCTGCAAGAAGCGGGAATTTGACGATGAGAGGGTTCATTAGTCCTTTGTGATATAATGATAGAAGAGAGAGAGAGAGAGAGAGAGAGAGAGAGAGAGAGAGAGAGGGAGAAAGACAGAGTGGCTAAGTTTGGGAAATTGTTCTGACAAGTCGTGTATTTTCGTAAGGATAGGCAATCAATTATTTGAAACCTCTTCTCTGAGAAGGGTTCCTGTTCGAGTAATCGCTACTTGTTAATCTTTGCGCAAGCTTCAGACACTATCGATTTACCCATAATAGTAAACTAGCATTTCTCTTTTTATCTTCTACTGATTAATAGAATAGATAGTGTTAGATGATGCTCATTTCAATATCTTACAATTAGTATTACAACATCTAATGTCATCCTACAGATTGGCGACAAAAGAAAAAAGTATACATATATCTGTGAGAGAAAACTCCGAATATTAGTTAAATAATTTAATTAAAATTTTATTGATATTAATTAAAATTTTTTTATTAGTATTATTAATTATATAATTTAAGCTTTAATTTAAACAGAAAAAATATTTTACTACAATTTTACAGAAACGAGAGATATACTTTTTATTGATTTTATTAAATATTAATTGAAAACGCGCACGCCAGAGATTTTAAAAATTTAATAAATCTGTAATGTTTTGTATAAAAAAATGTACGATAAAATATAGACAACTGTGTTATGAAAATAAATTTAATCATTGAATTAATAATAAATTAAGAGATAAGTCAGGACGTAATCTTTCGTATCATATCATATCAGTGTAAAAGTTAACGTTTTATCTACACTTCCGGTCTTCTTCCGGATACAATTGTATCTCCGTCACTTCGACGATCGGAACTGAACAATCGCGACCGGAAATCAGTCAAGGCTCGCTCGATGATTCGAATGAGACTGTCGCGATTTTACAGTTGCATGAGAAATTACAATAAGAGATTGCCTATCTCTACGCACGCGAATGAATTATTTCTTGCCATTTCCCAATGCAATTTCGCGATACGCTGCCATTGCCAGCTTATCGTTGTCCATTTTTCTAGTGTAAATCGAAAAGAAAAAAAAAAAACAGATAACAGTAGCATAACGATAACACTTTAAAAATCAGGTCGTCTAGCTCTGCTTCACGTTAACCCGCGGGTGTTCTCCTTAATGAAAAAAAAATATTATGTGCCATTTATGACTGCTATATATGTGCGCGCAATGCAGGTTCATGTCGCTAAATATAAATTAAATTCTTGTCACAGATATAACATGTATGCTCAAATAGTATGCGTCTGTGTCTACTTAATGTTATTTCGCTTGGGTATACTAGTAATTATACTAATAACCATCGTGATGAATTTTTTTCGTTCACACTTTCTAGCTCTTAAAAATATCCATAACTTTGTACAAACAAAACGAAACACCAGTTTTATAAGAAAAAAAAATAAAATTCTTTCAAACAATGTATTTTAAAAAATATTAATATTTTTTAAAATATAATTGTCAAACATGCTCTTTAATTAGAAATATATATATAATTGATGCGTATATATTTAAAAAAACATAACAAGTTTCATATTATTAATTAACTCTCGTGATTTGTTAAAGCACGAAATCGAGCGCTCGATAAAGCGGAAGAAACATGCTATTTCTGATTGCATTTACTCCTCGCAGCTTAAGTTTGCACACGCGTGCATGCAACCTGTCGCACATCGGGATTTCAGCAACGGGTCTTTCTCCAGCACGCGACGCGTGATTAATGCGCGCATTAATATCGCTACGGGTAAAATGTAGAATCGTTTATTAATGTCGTTAATCTGTGGAATCGAACGAGGGCGAACAGAATCGGATGAAGTGTTGGAAATACGCGTGGGAGATACGCTTTTATTAATTAATAAATATTCTCTCGAGCGTACAATACTAGTATATCTGCCGATAGCGCTCTGAAATGTTTATGACGATGCAAAATGTGATCTGTTAAATCATACCTGATAAAGTTGGATGGAAACTTCGCTTATTTCGCATATATAAATGTCGCAACTTGAAAAATAAATACGGCGGCGACGTTTGAATTTCCGCGATGCTCTCTATTACGTAGACCATTCCAATCTTTCATTCATCTCTCGTCATCAATTATACATAATTTTGTATATGTGTGTATTATAAATTTCATCTGACGGAAAAGCACATTGAAGTTATAAAACCGAGTTTAATGCAAACGCGACATTTGACAGTATAGTGGGATATGAAAGGATGTGAATTATTACTTGTTCGTTTTGAAAATGTCAATTTTTGCATATTGCATTCTGCTAAAGAGGACTCTACGCGCAAGAAAATTAATCATAGAAATGGAATAACAAACGCAAAAAAATTTCCGACGATAGACGCGCGACAAACGCGCGCACAATGCATAATTTAATGCGGAAAAAATGGTTGATGCTCGAACGTCTGCATCAAATTGTGGAAACATGGACTCATATTCTAACGCGAATCACTCAACCGTTGCTAATTATCTTGGTTACCACCGGCTATTTCTGCTCGCGATTGTTCGTCACGACGCATTAGCGGAAGCTGCGGAGGCCCACGGAGAGGGATGCGGACAAGGGGAATCGATCGCGGTACGTGCCGAATGAGGATCAGGTTTGTGCTCGAGTTCGGTAAATACGTGACCGTTGGCCGATGCTCCTCGTTTACACGTGCCGTTAATTAATCCCGTGTAATTTATACGCGCATCTCGGTTTCATGATTCTCGTCGAAACTCGACTGACAATTCAGGAACTATATGGAGATTCGGCGTATCAATAATAATAATAATGCGTGTGCTAAAATTAGTGGATATTGTTTCGTAAGTACGGCGACTAATTGAATCGAGTTTTGTTCAATTATATGTACGGTTTCTGCGTTATTAATTATCTCGGATCAATATAGCAGAATATATACAGTTGGTTAAACAATATCGAATTTATTTTAAACAAATTATTTTCGTCCATACCAAAAGGAATAATATAATATAAAAGATTCGATATCTTCGAGTATGTGGTAAAAAATTTTAGTGAATTAATCCATAAATTAACGATTGTTACTAAGACCAATTTATTCGTATAAAATAGAGGCACCACATGTAATTTCACATGTAATTTGAATGCATACATATAAAAGATAGCAAACCGTTCTTCTAGCAGACAGAAGATTATAATGCGAGGTTTTGCACGCGAAGTCTACACCGACATTGACGACCATCAAGTCTGACTAGACGCGGAGCTTTGCTACTGTGTGCACCCCACAATCGTATTACTACCACTAGAAAATTGAAGTAACTTGATTTTGAAGAAATTGATAGGGAATTGCATGCGTAATGCTTATTCTAAAATTATTTCCATATCTAGGTTAAATTAAGAATTAGCTAAGAAATAAAGAGAAATAATACACATATGTTAAACAACATGAAAAACTCTATATATTTTTTTTGCAAAATTTGTATAATTTTATTTTCAAGTAAATTTTATAATAGAATATTTATTTTGCCTTTATTTGTATGCTTTCTTGCTTTGTTTTGACAAAAGAAGTTACATAATTTTAAATTTTAATAATACATTTTCGCACATCAACTTTACACATATTGAAGAGATAAAATATTTTTCTCTCAAGAGAATCTAAAGTTAAAAGAAAATATTATAGAAATTCATTCGATAATATAATAAACTAATGTATGATCATATATCAACTTATGCAAGATTTGATTTGATGATTTATTCAAAATATGATCGCGAATTATCGTGATCATAATGTGGAAAATTGTTTCTATTTGCTAGAGATTGGAGTCGTGTCGAGAACAGTAAGCGATAGACAATAATATGTCGTTATTGCGACCCAATTAGGGATTATTGGATTTTAAATCTAACGATAAGAAAGAAAAATTCAAGAAGTACTCTAGTTATGAACTTGCACAAAAAATGTGAGAAAAATCAATAATTTCGAGGACAACGACAAGCAAGGGAAAAACGATATATCTGTTGCTCGTACATTTTTATTTCACGGTACATATTTATACTTGAGAACCAAACAAATTATATTTCCTCTCTTTTTTTTCTCCTTTTATAAATAGTATTAGAAACGTAAAATTTTTAAATAGAATTATTTAAAACATGATTACTGACGAATATATGATAAATGGTTACTTTGTAAAGTAATAATTTTAACTTGTTTTTAATTAAAAACATTTCGATAAGTCATGCATTAATGAAGAGAAAATGTTGTATAATCGCGATAAAATATTTCATAATAATATTACAATAGTGTATGTAATAGAGATGGTATCAATTAGGCTTTAAATTATGATAGTATTTTGATGTAGAATCCAATCAATGTAATTTGTTTAATAATGCAAACGTAAACGCCAACGTAAACGACGCTACAGGAACACAATTTCACAATAATTGGCTTCAGCCTGTATATATAATCAATTTTCATTTAAACAACGAAAAGATTAGTCCGCATTTTCGGCAAGATATTACTTTAATAATTATATAAGCGTATACGATAATTTCTTATACATAATTTGTCCATCTTTTGCGTTGAAATAAAATCAAAATATCTCAAGAAAATAAAAGAAAACAGAAAAACGAGATTTTGTTGATTTGTTTCCAGAAAAGACAAGAATATTAATTTTCCCTTGCCTTTTCTTTATTACGATCTTCATCTTTTTTAAATCGTTTGATACACATTCGAGAAGTGATAAGTGGCTTTCTCTCTAACATAAACTTTCTCAAATTATAGATATTATATATACGCGCACAACAAAGAAAACAAACTTTTATAAATTCATATATAAAATTATGTAAAATCTTTAGTTGTTTGAAAAACAATAAAAATAATTTAACACCAAATTTTAACAACTTGTTCATTTTTTATAGAAATGTAAAGTGTAAAGTGCGTAAGTATTTTTTTGCATTGCATATTTCTGGTAATTTAAATTACAAGATGTGCGCTTTAAATTTTGTGATTTTTGTTTTATTCTCTCTCTCTCTCTCTCTCTCTCTCTCTCTCTCTCTCTCTCTCTCTCTCTCTCTCTCTCTCTCTTATTGTTAGTGTCTTTTAATCATAAAATCAATTTTTATATCTGATGGATAGAAGGCCAAATAAGAATAAACGTGTCTTGTTTACCAATGTGTTTCCATCTTTATCAGAGATAAATTGATCGCGTGCATGTAAATTTTGATGTTTGTTTTAATCTCACTAAACATATATTACATAATTATTCGATTGTGATATCATCTCGATAATATAGTATAATTGCATTCGCGAACTATTTCTATCTCAAGTATTCGAAATATTTCTGTATACGATTAACCAAGTTACAGTGTCGCGTAATAGGTTTTCGAAATTAACCTGCATCGCGATATCGTTTCCGAAGTTTGCACATTCCAAAGTTCTCGATTCAACCACACATATGTTCGCACACTCGTGCGGAAGCGCGATACGAAATACTGAGAGACTTTCTGGTTCGCAATTATTCGGAATTTATTTCGAATTTAACCTACATCTTTTTTTGATACATATCATGGAATTCTACCTGTCGCTCGTTAAGAAAACGCGAGTCGCATATTAATTATAAATTATAGCATAATCTTCTATTCTTCCTCGAGTCCGTAGACCGAGTCAACAAAATTTACATAAGTACGTTACGACTGCTAGTTCGATGGAATTTCATTCTTCCAATTACGTTCGTCGTGTGCAAAAACGACAATTTATGCAATTCGCAATTAAAGAGATGTTCATCGCTTTGTTAACGTACCAAATTCTCAATTGCGTCTGGTATTTTTAATTTTAAAAATTAAAATGGAGAAACAAAAACTCGAGAATGAGATGGATAACAATGAGATCGCACAACATCCCAACAGTTGATAAAAGAATAGATATGAGAAGCCTTCAAATCTAAAGAGATATACAAAAGATCCACAACTAAAAAAATTCCATAATTCATAAATTTCAATTTCAGCATGAAATGCTTCAAATAAACTTTATAATATATTATGCTTCTGCTTTAACGTTCGTATGAAAGCTACAGCCGTGACATCTTCTTGAACGCAAAATGTTAGCCATTCTCTATTTCTACTGGCACTTCTGATGACATCAGCGGATTTTTATTTTATCCATGCCGCACCAAAATTTCATATATATGTGTGTACATACGACACACTGACTCCTCTCTCTTGGCAGCGATACCGTGAAACTTATTCACAGTAGCTTTATTCTAAAATATTTTAAAAGCAAAATTTTCCATATTTTGCATTTTTCACATAACAGCCAGTCAGAAAATGCATATGTATAACGAGTAATTTTGATAAAAAAAAGACTAAAAATTTACGACTGAAACCTATATACTATGCATTCTATAATAAATAATAAAATAAAATAATGAAACTATACATGTTTTCCAAACATATGTTCTAAATTTGGCGAATTAATTAATGTATCTCTTCATAATTTTGAGATCAATTTTTTTTTGGGGGGGGGAGGGCAAAAACGTGCAGAAAAACCAGATTCAATATGTAAATTACAACTCACTATATTATAATTTGAACAAACTTAAAAGAAACAGAAAGAAAAACAGGCTAACTTATTGTTAGCAAAATTCATAAAACTAGAAAAATACGTGCACAGGATGGACAAGTGTATTAACGTAAAATATATAGAGAGCGATTAGCATCTCATTTCGATCAATAGCGATTACGCGCGAGAAATTATATATAAATGTAGATTCGTGCAAGCAAGTCGATCACATGGTTAAACGTTCGAGATATTCACTGTGGTTTTTCTACCTTAGAGAAAGACAATGATTCACGAATCGTAGGCGTATAAAATCGTTGCGTATAAAATACGGAAAAACTATTAAACTCCATTGACGTAGAAAAGAATCAGATAAAGCAAAGCGGTAGCCGAACGTTTTGAATTACCTGTCCTTCTTTATCGAAAAAGAAGATTGATGTTTATAAACGATAAAACGAATAAAAAAAAACAGTTAATAATAACGTTAAACTATATAATATATATAACGTCAACTGCAATAAATTACAATCTAGAATCTTCATGTCGTATTAAAGAAAATTAAGCGATAAATACAAGCAAACACAATTGCTTATATTGAATAAAATAATTCGTTATTTAATCAATTGTTTATACAAACAAGTAAAAGGTACTAAGAAAAATGCATAAAATCATACAAGTCCGTAAAAAAAAAAAAAGAAAAAAAAAACGTTTCTAAGTTACAGGGAGATGGAGATAAAGAAAGTTACGACGTGCGGCGACGAGGAACGTAAGAAAAGGAAAAAACATACATTACCGCGCAGAATCGAATTCTGAGATTCCATTCGCGACTAAATCCTACTCGGTATGCAACGCAGGAGAAACGCGCGGTTTATCCTTCAAGGGGCGTTGCAATCAGAGGGTGAATCAAGGGTAAAAACGGTGTTTTACATCGTGAGAACGCGACGTCACGACTCGCTGCGACTTATTGGATTTAACCGCGCATTACGGAAACGTCTTCGAGACTGAATATCCCCCGATTTTCATGCGAGTTAAAACTTATCATACCATCGATTCTCATTAAACTCGTGACCGAGGAAAATACATTCGTGAATCGCGAAACCGCCTTAGGTGGCGAGCCATGAACGTGAGCGGATCGATCGATCGACACGAGTGTCGTTGAGCGCACGTTTGATGAAGCGTTTAAAGTACTTTTAACAGGTATATATCAAGTAAGATATCAATATCAACAAGATTTAAAGACACAAATTTAAAGATATTTTCCATATAAAATGTATGAAAAATATCTGTAAATTATTTATATCGTTTTTATGCTAATGTTAATTTCACAAATTGTCATTTACTGCTTCTAATATTACACAATATATATATATATATATTTAAATAAACAACAATTTTATTTTTATACATTGAGATTATAATATTGAGAGTTAATCTTTCAATAGTTTCCTAAATATAAATAAATGTAAGAGCCCAATACGTACACATTTCAGAATAGGAACTTTTAAAAAATCTATAAAAACAAAGATGCTTCTTTACGCTATTGTGATATTAATCAATAATTTAAATTTCGACCTTCGTTTTATCCGAATAACAGCGTCCTGATCAAAGACAATTCTCAAAAGGAACTCTTAATCAACGGATAGAACCGACAAGATTGCGAGATTTGCGTATTTTACAATAGAATATCAATTTTTGAATTTTTTTATTTTATTAAACCGCGATCGAACATGCATAAATCTATTCGTTATACCTTCAAATTATGCTTGATCGGCACTCAGGCGATTCGCCGACCGTTGTTGTACATTGTTGCTTCGCGCGGAAATAACTGGTTAAACCACATTGAACAGCGATGAGAAACGCGCGGAAATAACGGATGAAAGATATGCTTATCCCTGTCATTCGTCTTATAGCAAAGTCTCGGTTAAAATAAAACTCTACTCGATATTTATTCTTCGTTTTTTCCCATTTAAAAAAATTGAATAGAAAATGCAAAAAACGTGGCTAGTAATTAATTCTTTAGCGCAGTCTGTTCAATTTTCATCTGGTTTCAAGACTGAAATTGAACATCAAAGAGTTAAAACGTATTCTGCCTTGCTTTTTATTGCATTAGTAACTTTTCTCGATGCTACAAGCACTGCAAATTAACTTGCTTTATTTCTAGTTGCATCATTTTCTCAAATTACGGATTCAGTTCCCCTCTTATCTGGTTATAGAATCACGATTCTACTAGATGTTTCAACAGCTCTGAACTTTTCCAGTGGCGAGTTATTTTACTACAAGTTATTTGACAAGAATAAATTATAAAAGTTATAAAAGTTGGTTAAGTAAAATAAAAATATAAACTGAAATTGTGTGCACAGATATAAAAATACGATCATAGATATTTCCCGCGGCCCCTTCGGCTCTTCCACATAGATTTTATGAGAAAGTTTACTGGATGAAACGCCACAAGCTGCTTAAATTTTATGGCAAGTTACATTGGGCGTTATAAAATGCACAAAAAAATCAAGCTGATAGAGCTGATATGCTACGCGTTTTGGATCGATGAATACCGAATTGCCTCGCGGTCGCGTTAGTTAATGCGTGGAATCTATCCATCCATCGAATTCAGGTCGCAGTTCGCCGACCTACCTATACCCCAGCCGATGACGTAAGACTCGTGACGTACGCGAAAAGATCCTCAAGAAGTCAAAATCGGCGCGCGCAGCCATCAAATCCTTTAATCTTGCGTGCTGAGACAATTTCGTCGAAATATTTCCAGAGACTGACTCAAGCTTTTGTTACATCTATGTTTTTCGAATCGATCAAATTGTTTGTTTGTGTTTAATCAATCGTTCATCATCGGTTTACTCTGCAATTCTGTTAAATATTGTGTATAATTTTTTGCAAAAAAAATATAAGATTATATACAGTCCAATAAGATTTTTATATCATTTAAATAACAGCTGATGTACGATTGATTTAATACGGAATAAAATGACAAAAATTCTCGAGCATGAAGAGATAGCATTGACAGACACAACGAAAAAAAAAAAAAAAAAAAAAAAAAATGCTTTACATCGCAAAAGCGATGCGATGCACATTAAAGACGTTTTCTTTTCATCTAGTCTGAGATTTACGCCGGTGTAAAAAAAACGTGCGTGTCCCTTTGTCTCTCCCTTCCCCCCCCCCCCCGCCCCATGTACACACACGGGCGCACGCACATATGTGCGTATCGCACATACGTGTCGACCACCCCCGCGCACCACGAACGTTGCAGTACGGAACGCGGAGTACGTTCGTTGAACTTTGACCCGGAAACAACGTCGGCGCGGCCGTTTTGTGCTTGGCCTTCGACAACAGGTCGACGATGTACGTGCATAAGGCACGTCATCGACGAGGATAAACAAGTGGAAGAAACACAGACACGGTAAAGAGGCGCCTGTTGTCACCCTTAAGCGGTATGCTTTGCGATTCTAATGTATTTCCTCGCCGCCTCCCCCAACGAGTTTATTCTGAACTGCAATTTCGATTATACAAAGAATCATAGGTAGATAAAATCAGAAATTCTTTCCGGTTGAAACAAACAAGTCTTCTCATCGATCGTAGTAGAATTGTTTCGCCAACTCTGCATGGCTTGATTACATCAGAGCTTTCAAACTAGTTAATTCTGATTTAACACAATTTCCTTTCCTAGATTATGAAGAGGAATAGAAACCAGAAACAGATATAGCAAATCGTTAGAGGTTAGTTAACGTTAATCCCAGATTGATTATCGGAAAACCGACATATGTGCGACATGATATAGCAGTCATTGTGCGACCAGCAGTGAAACACGTGTGCGCGAGAGAACTCGTGGGAATATTCGAACCAGGTTGAGAGAGGCAGAGAGAGAGAGAGAGGATATTTCGCCAACTAAAATTCCCGAGATATCATACGTTCCGCAATGGCATCCCTGCGACTGTCTATTACGGGATGCAACGGCTTACGCGTAATCCTCGCTCGATGCTTGGCTATACTGCTATTAAACTACGTCAGGTTCTCCATTTCGCGCGTGTAGGGAGGTGGTAAATATTACCCTCATAGACGAAGATCGCATATAGTGAGTAGATTGATTGTAAAGAACGAAAGTAAACAGGTGTCAGAATCTTTGATCTTTCATTGATGACCATGAGTCGAGATCAACGTTAAGTTTAGAAAAATTACAATTTTACGCTTCGCTACACTAACAAATAATCATTCTATTTAACAAGTTTTTATCAACGTGTAACAACGTTGTATTCTAACATCGTTGAAAAAGATAGAACTTTGATCGAAATAAAAAATGATTTATTTCTTGTTTTTATTCTTTTTTTTTTTTTTTTTTTTTTTTATAATATTTTCGACATAATAGATACAAAACAAACATTTACTTTTTATAATATTTTTCAACTTTAAAACTTTAAAAATATGTTTACTTCAAAAAATTACAACAAATATTTTAATAACTAAATTTTATTTTTAACACTTTTCCGTTCACCAAAGTTTTTGCTTTCAATAAACAATCAACAACTACTAATGCTCTGAAACTAAAGCAACTATTCTTTTCAGTTTTAATACTTGGTTTTAGCGTTCTCATATAAACAAAATTGTACAACACCCTATATACTTTTTTTCTCGTCGACAATTTATTATCCAAAGGTGTCGCAATGGTCGTTATATTTCTATAGTGCGTCTCCTTTATGACATCAATTGTACTACTTGTGTGCAATCGTCTTCTTAGAAAAGTACTTTCCGTCAGCATTCGAGAACAATGCGTAACTCTGAAAAGCATGCTCACGAGAATCCAGACCATCTCAAAAGTCTTTTTCGCCAAGTATCGTATAAAGCGTTGTTTCCGGAGAGATGCACGAAATAGCGGTCTCTTTCAGTTTCGCTATACAAGTACACTAATCATAGTCACCTATTTTCCAAATGGTTATCAATATCATTAGACACGAAAGGCACAAGATAAGCGATGGAACATGTTCTCCAACAACCGTATAAAAAAATCGTAAATTATATTGCCTAGTAAAAATTCGCTAAATAAATATCGTTAAATTGTATAGCGATACTGTTAAATATATATGTAGCTTAAAAAAAACTAAAATAAAAATGAAAAAACAAGAAAAATATCACATCCCTGACTTTATTATCGAGATCGATCAAACTGTTCGTGACTGTTCGAACAATCCGTGATACGAATTATTAATGAGATATCAATATTTTTTTTCTCCAATTCTCAGACAACGCTAAAATTGCATACTTAACTTTCTCATAATAATAAATTAAATATTAAATTCGAAATGTATTGAACACTTGGCGTAATGAATTACATTGATAAACATTCGAGGACGCAATGTATTATATTATATGCGTACGTTTAGAAATGGCACACAGCCATAATAATCTTTTGCTAGAAAATTTTACTAAAAAGATCCGGTGTGTGGCTATTTCAACAGCAGAAAGGGATGCGAAACTCCATTTACAGACCCTTAGATCTTGAAAGCATTAATCGTAAAATTAGGTCACGCCACTGAATCGTGTATAACCCACCGGCATACATGAAAATGTAGAGACGATGAAGGAGGGAAAATTGACAAAGCGCGGAGATATATTATTAGTTGGAGCGAAATTAATAAAATTGTAAATTAAATTATAGTGCAATAATCAACATCCGATAATTCAATATCTTTAATATTTCTGTATTTAATCGAATCAAGATAAATCAATGCTCTAATTAATATAATTATGTATGGAATGAAAAAAAGAATAAACAATACTGACGATATCGGCGTTATATGTATGACACATGCGCGAAATTTTACGCGAAGACGTGAGGTGCTGTCTACTTTGTCGGCAAAATGAAAACTGTCGCGCTTATGGAGCCAGAACAATAAAATTTTATGGCCAGTTGAGATAAAACTGTTACGAGCAAGTGCTGGCACTTCTTGTTTACGATGTTGGTCATGCATATCTTTCAAGCTGCGCGATTAGCTGATAATTAACACACGAGTGAAAGTAGGTGAAAATGTATTCTAATTTAAGAAATAATTTATACACCCTATGAGTATACGTGTGACGTTTGTTTACTGTAACTAATTGATTGCCTGATGTTTGTTGTACGATTTTCATTTTATGTACAAACAGGACAGAAATGCTTTAACACACAAATTTAGACGCATGTAGAAAATACATCAATGTTTTGATATGGGAAATATGCACAACACTCATATATTTAGAACATTCTCGGGTGTAAACGTAAATAATGCATAATATATTCATATATCTGATTTGAACGTGTGCCTCTAAAAAATGTAACTATTACTTAAGAATAATTTTTTACGGTTTATGAGATATTATGCTATAAACTTGCCATTATTACGTCCCAAGCTCGATATGCACAAACAAGTACGCTATACAAGAGTGTAATTCAAATTAGAATATTCAGATCGATAACCATGAGAAAAAAAAGGAGAGAAAGAAAGCGAGAGAGAGAGAGAGAGAGAGAGAGAGAACTATACTGTACATCGCACGCTAATCCGTGCGTGTAAATGCGACGCAACGTAAATAAGCGTTGGCGCGTATCGCATGTTGCGCGATACACGTAATAAAGTCACGAAGTTATGAAATCAAGGACTCTCGGCGACGATATCGACGCGAATGATTAAGACTACGCGTGTGGTACCGCGTTCATAATGACACGAGGCATCGCAAGCAACAAGGTCGCGCGATTATTAGTCAATCGACTCAACGGCGGGTTCCTTCGTCATTTTTACGGTCCGCCCGTTAGACTAAGTAGTACCGTTCAGGGTTATTGGATCACCGGTGGCTTTCGCGTGTCGACACTTCACCCACGAGAGACGAAGTACTCCGATGCTCCCACCATATAACCGCGCTCCTCCTTCCGGTCGTTCAGAAAGCTCTCTACTTGGGAATCGATCGAGCTTTCCCGTGGAGATACTCTCTACCGAACCTAAACCGATGATTAAATGCTTTTATCACTTTTGTCCAATTCGCAGCCGTACTAATTAATACGATTCATTGTCTAAATCGTCAATTCAGTACCGTGAATGGTCTCAAGAGGCTTGTTACGAATCTGTTATGTAATGACGGAAAATATCCAGCGTAAATCCCACGTATTTCTATCTATTTTTCTATCCATATTAAATAGATTAATAATTGATTATAAATAAGGAAATTAATCGAAATAAAAGGCAAATGAAATGAAGTCTTTTACACATTACCTTTTTCTAACATTCCTTTTCATGCATGAATACGAGGCGAAAAAAATCACGGTGAGAGAAACTGCGGGAAATCCGCGCTGCGAATGCCATGAACGAGACAAGGGAGAAGGTGGTCGAGACGACGGCGACGCGCTGCAGTTGCATCTGCAGCCGGGCAGCGTCGACGAAATTAGGTTACCGAAGCATATCAGCGATTATAATAACGATAGTGTAGGACGGGAGATGAGGAAGAGAATGCACACCTTTTCGTCGCCGCATAAAACACCACTGCAACATCAAACATCACACTCGTCTGGACTGCGGATTGGTCGAGAGGTCACCGACTCCGAGGCGCGGATTACTGGCCCGTCGTCGTCATCATCGTCGCGTGCTCCTCGGCAGCATGTGTCCTCGTCCACGCCGCACACCGGCGCATCCTCACTCGATCAGAATCACGATGCCCGATCGGATCGGCGCACTCGCAAGATAACTCGCAGATTAAATTTCTCGGTCACGTATAACGATGTAATCGCGCGAGCGATCGCGAATGGGTTATTGCGCGCGCAAAGAGAATATCAATCTATCGACCTTCCGGCTATATTACGGTAGAAAAAAAATACCGATTAAATATTATAATACGACATAAAAATTTTATTTATAGTAATTATTATTTTTTTTATTAATTATTATATATATATAACTATGATGATATAATCTTGAGCAAAATGTGCCGTTCGTAAAAGATTGTGGTTAATAATTAACAAATGTATTTTCAAAAAATTAATAACATGTTAGTTTATCGTGATATTTATCAATTGCATTATTATTTAAAAGTTATAAAGAAAAGTTGTTTCATTCGATACGCTCTTTCTTCATAAATATTATTAACGTTTTATGTCGAATAACACTACGATGAAGATGGATATATTATTATTAACAAACAAGTAATTATTTCAAGTATTATTATTAAATTTTGTTACGAGAGAGGTTCACGAAAATAGTTTGCTGCTTTGTTTATCATGCCCGATTTTGAAGCACGTGTTCGAGCAACGCCTGTGCAACGTAAACAATGGTTTATCAACGGGATGCAGCGACGGTGACCAACCGCGATAAGAAACGCGCATCTGTTAGAATACCTCGCAGGATGAACTATTACGAGCGTGATAATAAACGACAGTTACAATGTCTCGTGAAACTTGATGCTGTAAAAACATTAATCCAAGAACGTCAAAAGAAAAATAATCTCTCTCTCTCTCTCTTTCTTTCTCTTTCGGTATGTACATTTATGTTTCAAGTACGTGTTTCTATAAGTATATATATTTTTAAATAACTTAAAGATTATTACTATAGATAAATTATATGTTGTGTTTAAATGTAGTTATTTTATTCTTATCGAGATGCAATTACTACTCGCAAAAGATGAAAAGAGATTCATAAGTTAAATCTGTAAGCAGTCTACTCTTTCTTATGTCATTTTTGAAGAATCTTGACGGAACTTTTTTTTAAATCATTCTGCACGTGAAAATCGCTATTCGCAGGAAGAAACAAGAGGCAAGAAATTGTCTGACGGTAGCATCCGGGCGGGGTAACCAGTGACCTCAGCTACGCTGCTACGTTAGGTCGCCGGGTCACGCGGATACCCGGGTCGACGCGTGACGCTCGGTCAAGACACCCTCTCGCGATTTAATCCGAGTGCAAGAATAAATCGACACTGGTACCATCAGTGAAATCGGCCATCATCGGTAGCACGGTTTCCAAGCGCGAATTTAGAAGAAAAAGTCGCGTGACCTATTTCCAGCTGCCGGCCAGACTGCGTCGTGCGCCCTTTTGCGCCTCTTTTTACCCCGCGCGCTTTTGCGAAATCCGCGTTCACGGTCGCGTAGACAGAAGGGAAAGATCAAAGGACGCTGCATTAGATTCACGTTGCACGTACGTGACCCGACGTATGATAATTTACGTGCGAGACTCGACTTTAAACCTCATCTTCGGACTTAGTCGTCGCGAAACTCGACGATTTCGCTTCCTCGAAAAACTAACGAGAGAATAACGATCACTTTTTGAAGCGCACCACGAGTGCACGATCCAGCATGGCGCGATTCAACCTCTCGAGACGCGCGTCATCCTAGCTAGCGATTCAACGTTTCCCGTCAACATTCCGCGGTGACGTCGACGAATTAGCGGTCTCGCGACTCTTTAACTTGTCATGACGTACCAATCTGCCGAAAGCACGTCGTCGCGTTCGCGAAGAACCGCGAACGGCTGCGCTTTTACTTTTAGGTCGAAGTTGAGGTTACGCGGCGCGTTGAGGTCGGTTTGTGACTGACTCTCTCCGGGCGTCGCGACGCCGACGCCACCTTTGCGCGCTGGCTTTCCCCCGTCGACGGGTGAGCTCGACCCCCCTCGACGGGCCGGCGGCGGCGGCGGCCTCTCCACCCCGTGCTGACCCTCTCCTGGTGCAGCTGCACAACCGCCGCCGTGGATTATAACCGACCTACCACCATCGTACACCCTATCCGCGACCATGCACCTGACGCGAAGGTGGCTGACCGACGTCGGTCCGTTGTGACTTGCGATCGATTTATCATTCTCCAATTTTTTTAGAAAGGAATAAGACGTACGTTTTTCAGAAAAAAAAGCGTCTGTGTAAAGGTCGGAACAATTAATGCGCATTTTCACAGAGGACGTAAGACACGAAGCTTTGTTCGCTCAAACATTAGTCTTATTCAAGCAACCTTCTTTTCGGCGTGTTTTATGTTTATCGTACTCGAGATTATCGGACATTTTTTAATCAGTAATGTAAGGGAAAAGGAGAATTGCTTTTCGAGGAGAAAACTGAGTTCTTTTTAGAATTTATACGGTATTGATTAAATTTTCGCGCAAGTATAAGATTTTTATTTGCTTGTAGAAAAGTTCTCCCAATAAAAATGACTCGTTCAATCTCATCATTTTAAATACTTCTTCTCTATCGAAGAGATCCATTTTAAACGACCCACTTATGCAGGCGAATATTTAAATAATTCCACCGAGATATTTTCAATACTGATCTCTGAGAGAGCTTAAAATTAATTGCGAATTATCTCGTTAACTTTGTTACTATATGATTAACTGCGTTCGTCAAAATATCACAAGGCGTGATAATAACAGACAGACAATCATTAATTTTTTAGTTAATTGATTTGAATAAACTTAAACATGTATAATATATCTCTCTGAATGGATCGCAACTCGACATTCGTATCTCTTTATGGTCAACACGAATACGTGTCCATGGTAGAATTTGCATTATTTTCCTTGACATATTTCTCTCTTATATAAAATAATACAAATTTTATTTAATTATTTACATTTAATCCAAATTTTGGATTTTCAAATAAACACTTGAAATATCTTTCCGATTCATTAATATAAAATATAACAACATATATTTGTTATTGTGTGATTAAATATTGATTGCAACATTTATATAAATTTAAATTTAATGATGTTAAGAATTCACATCGCATATCAAAAGTCATACCGAAATTAAACTCTAACAATAAGATGCCAAAAGAACACATCAAATAAAAATAAATATTTCGGCTAAAGAAAAAAATCGCGTAAAGTATTTTGAGAAAAGCTTTCTGAAAATTACAAGAAACGAAACAGAATCGTTTTCACAAACACTAGATGACTTGTGGTAAAAATAAAAATATAAAGACATAATTTAATAAAAACAAAAGTGAGAATAAATTCAAATGCGTACTTAAATTCAAGATAAAAAAATATCATTAAGAAAGTGCATATCTTCCTGGCGGCATTAAATTTCTCAATTAAAAAAGCTATAATTAAAGGAGATGGAGGACACACGTACCTCAAGAACCGATAAAAAGTTCTTTTCTTATTCACCAAATTTATAATATAAATGGAAAGAAAAAAAAAAAAGATAAATTTTAAAACACATCCAATGTTTGGTATAATTAATTAAGATAAAAAAATCATTGCTAAATAATTATACAGGATGTCTACTCAAATCTTGTAAAAAAAATTCCCTGATCTTCCGGGTATTTTTGTTTAAAATTCCAAGTAAAGAGAATATTTTCCAGATTTTTTAATTCAACTTTCTTGATAATAATTTTTTTATTTATACTTAAGAAAAACACATTCAGACGAAAAAACAAAACTTTTAAGTTTCAAGTGCTAGATTTACAAATGTATTAAAAAGACTGAATAACTTTCATAAGCATTTTTTAATTACATAAAATTTTCATTTCTTTATCATTAAAAATTAAGAATATCTACTTCATATTCAATACTATGTTAAAACATTGAATAAAAGAGTATAAAGTGAAATACATATACATATATATATATATATATATATATATATATATATATATGTATTTATAATATATTTTAAAACGCATAATTTGTTTGACTGGCTGACTGTTGTGTTTGTGTATGTGTAAAGCATCTCACTTCATAGAAACTCACTAATTGAGAATTCTGGCTTTAAGAGTTCTTCACAAATTAAATTAGAGAAATAGTTCTTGCAATTAAATTTAAAAAAATGCTCTAGACAAACTTCTATACGTAAAAATTATTTAAAATATTTATTAATTAAACAAATTGAATTGTCAAATTAAACGCTGGTATGTTTTAAATACATAATTTATCATCTTTATAGCATGAACACATGCAACACAATTAATTTATTATAAACGAGCGGAGATACGAGCGTCTCATCTCAGTATTTATATATGACCAGCACCTTGAGCGATTTAATTAGTTTAATTAATATTTTAATAATTTTTACATATAGAACATTTTGTAGATCTATTGTAGAATTTTCAAGCGCTCAAAATCTGATAAAGAGTACTAAAAAAAAAAATGTCAGCAGACAAAGTAAGCAGCGTGAACTTGACGTGTCAGTTTGTCCCGAGTCATTTTTTTTCTGTTTAATAGCCAGAATTATTTGTTTAATTTATCAAGAATTCTAAAACTATTAAAAATAAAACCAGAACTCTCATCAATTAATGAGTTTTCACAAAGTTAGACCCTGAATCCCAGTAAAATTCCATGAGACTTTCTTGATTTTTTTCAAATATAAAGAAATTCCTGAGAATTCCAGGTTTTCATATTTTTACAAGGAGTAGACACCTTGTATTATATTATTTTTTAAATGAAATATACTCACGCGATATTCCTCCTGAGATTAGTTACGGAATACTCGTAATTAGTCGTAATACATACCTGGAATAGAAAAAAAAAAAATTAGTTTTAAGAAAGGTGTCACAATATATTTATATAAAATTAATATTTAAAATTACAAAAATTTTCTAAATTTATTATGACCATTAGGCCATAATAAAGATAAAACATTCGTAATCTACTTGTCGGAAAAGCATTGCAATATCGTTGAAATAAGAAAGCATTGTATCATAACGTATTCTGGAAGGAAAATACATGAGACGAGATCGTCGTCTGAGCAATTTTTGTCATTACTCTCTCTCTCTCTCTCTTCAGTGACATTGCGCGCCAATGCGACAAAGAAAAACATGTGATGCTATCGTTCGAGCACTTATATATATACGTGTACATGACTCTTTATATTTAAACGACTAACGCGGGTGCGACTCATACTCCTACGACGGGGTGGCAGTTTTCAAAGTGATGGCGCCTCGCCTGGACGACGCGCGTGCAAACATGCTTATGGTTAGGTTGATCCATACACAGCACGGAACGCGGTCTTATATCGTACGTACCTCTACAGAGACTCGTGTCTACATATCGATTTCCAATTTGCCGACTATATACCAACGCGCGCGCAAAACCTCTAAGTTTATCGCGCTGATGGCGAACGTCGAAGAAACGATGTAATCCAGGGGTTCTTAACCCGCGCGACAGCAGGCTGTAAATTTACCGCAATGGCCCGAGCAATGTAAATTATTCGACGGCGTTCAAGTTAGTGTATATGTATGAATGTGTGTGCTTTATTCAGATTAAGCTTGCTAGAAACACAATAGCCGAGATATGTAACTATTGGATTAAAGCAAAACAGCATTTGTCGCCGTAAACTTCCTCAATTGCTTTGACGTCAGTTTAAGATTGCTTTGAGATCTTTATTTCGTGCTAATTGCAATTAACGTGTTTTATAATTTCGAAAATATAATCATTCTACTAAAATTATAATTATAATAGGAACAGTGCGATTTTCATTTTCAAAGTTATAGCGGTTCTATTGAAATTTACCAGAAATGTAAAAAATTGTTTTATTTATTTGTATTCTATTTAAATTCATAATTTATGACGTTTACTTAAGTATAAAGCCGCATTTAAAGCAGATGATGTTATAAATTATGAAGCCTTGCATCATATCTTCGCTATAAAGCTTTTAATTATATATACATGTACTGAACTAGTTCAATGTATTTTTAAATGCATTTTTAAAATACGTTTCTAAAACCTTATCCGAAAAGTTTGTAATTCTGAAAACGTGCAATGCTGCCAGATAAATTCAGTCATACGCGTATCTTTGAGAGTACGGGAGAAAAACCGAACTAGAAGTCATGACATCGGTCTTCTTGAGTTGAAGCTAAACTTCTCGTAAAGTTCGCAAAAGTCAAGCGGGTTAGTCTACCGCCTTCAATCAAGAACTTTCGTCTTACTCGAAAGATTTTACAATGCCAAAGTTCGTCATTCAATACAGTGTATGAGACATCTTTAGACACGTCAAATGAAGAAAGGAACGTTCAGCAGTTATTATAGAATTGAAAAAAAAAAAAAAAAAAAAAAAAAATGTGTCGATTTTTCACAAGATAAATTCCTCCATTTATACCTGTGAGAGATTACAACAGACTGAAAACGCCTCATCGGTATGCTTGAAAAATTCCAACCGCGGCTCGACACTTTGCATCGAGCGAAACGAACCTTCTTCGCCGAGACGGACGGAACGAATGATACATTTCCCATCGTCTTTCATTCTACGCTACCCATTTTACACGACGGCCGCCATCGTTCACTGCGACTACTTTACGTAAAAATATTTATGCGAGAAACACGGGTTTCCGGAAAAAGTCTGAGAAAAACGTCGTCGCTCCGTCGACCGGCCTTCGTCACAAGCGGGCGTCGTGTCTGAAAAAATGTTTAAGGCTGCAATTTTACGTCTTGAGCCCCTCTTCTGACAATATAAAGAAAGCAATTCTAAAAGTTTCTCAACCTCTCGGAGATCTGTCTGCGCTACCGTAATTTCATCGTCATTCTGCGGTCTGTCAACGTCTCGTCGAAAGGAACCCTTCAAAAGAAAGTGAACTTTGAAATTTCACGTGTCGTACGCTTCGCGTACAATTTACGCACGCGAATCAACTTAGGTATCGGAAGTGACGCGTGTAGAAACGAGAGCTCTTGGCTGAACACACGCAACGCTTTTAAAAACTTTGACGGTGTGTATATACGTTTTCGACGAGTACGTTGCGGCCACTCGACCATCATCCGTGTCAAACGCGCAAACTATGTAGTAACCTTCTACAATTACTTCAAAGCGCTTCTCCCCTCTTTGAGAGTTCGTCGACCTCTAGACGGCACGATACAACAGATGATAGAAAATTCACGAAAAATTCCGGGAATCCCCTTCGCGATTCGTCGAAGGTGTTACTTTCTCGCTCGCATTTTACAAACTATCGAACGTGCGAGAAACTTCACCGGATGTGAAGCGCCGAATTTTCTATTCGACCGCTGTAGAGATGCTGAAACGCTGCAAAGGAGGCTGTTTTTCAGAGAAGCATTTCAATCGATCGTTCTCCTTGAGATGCATTTTTCCGTCCGTATCGCGATCGATGCAACGCCGATCAGTCGGAGAGATGACGTGCTCGCTTGTCATGTGTCTATCGCAAAATTCTTGCGTTCGACCGTACGAATGAAAAATGTGTACTTATTTTCCCAGAGAACCACGATCGATATTTTCATCGAGTTGACGTATTTCCCATGTCGCGTGTATTACGTGACCCTTCGTTGAAACTAGTTGTGCATACGTTTCTTTCTTTTTCGAATCATGCCAGTGACGATATTTTCGTGGAATCTATCAATTTATATTTTTCGAATATATATCTGCTTGCTCTTTTTCCAATCAAATATCTTTCTATTGCATAGCATGTATACTTTTCATTTAATTTTTCCATACGGAAATTGAGTTTCAAAGTTAGTTCTTTTCATCATATATGCATTTTTAAAGTTGGAGTAAAATATCAGAATAAAATAAAACTGGTAAACTATTACTATTAAATAATCCATAAAACAGTAGCTCATATCATATTTCATTAATCTGCAAAACGACGAATGCGAGAAGCATATTATAGCCACATGGTTTCCCATGTTTGGGAACCATGAAAAACATGTTTTAGAGCTGACTTGCGTATGTTGACGTCACAAACAGCGTGCACCGAATATGCGTCAGTAAAATATAGAAATCGAGTACAACTTTGAATATACGCTGTCTGTCTGCCCACCATAGAACTCTTGGGAACCGAAAGCGCAGAAAGTTTTTCCGTCCACCCGCTAGGCCATGTCGAAACTTCGCATTAGGATATGACATAGTATTGCCGAACTCTCTTCGGACATCGCAAGATCCATTTCCTGCGCCAAGATAGGCGAAATATATAAGAGTTCGCGAAACAAATACGTGATAGTTGCATTTAAATCATACTATGTTGTTTTTAACGATTCTAGCAATGCGCAGAATTTTTTTAAAACGAGATTCTTCTTTATGAAACATAGCATACGCAAGCCCGTAACATTCATTTTTATTACTCGTTTTAGGAAGAAAAAAATGATTCGTTCTTATTTGTGAAAAATTTATCAACCTTTTTGTGCCATTTTTCAAATATCACTCGCATTTTTTAAAGTGTTACAACTTTGTCACGCGATTTTTCATCGTTCGGGAGTTCAGGAGTGACATAAAGATACCGAGAAATAATAGAGAGAGGAAAATAGTCCTCTCGCCCGATTGAAAATTCAAATGCTCTCTTGCCAGACGGATCTCCTATAGAGTCTGTCGTTGGAAAGGCTACAAGTACTCTGAAAGGGTTAAATCGCTGTCGACGTTAAGTGAATCTTCCTGCCGTTATCGTTGCGATTCAATTTTCCACTTTATCCTTAAAACCACCCCTGAGTTACATTAATGGAGCCTGACAGAGAAGTTTCGGACTCCATTTTCTGACCGCAACTTTCATCACGCGAAATTCGCGTGCTTTATTTTCCCTTCCAACATTTTTTTTTCCTCATATCGTAAGGTAGAAAAAGGAATGAAAATTGCATGTAAAACAAACGGAATGCGATACTATGTTGAAATAATGTTTGAAACAGAAAACTTTTTATCAAATTGTGATTACCGTAACTGCAAGTATTATAATCTGACAAAGTAGAATAATGTCTTTCTCGACGGCAACGACGTGTCGCGTTGCGATAAAACTACTACCGGAATACCGCAATACCGCAAACACTGACATTTTTCTGTGCGGCGAGCAAATCGGAACCGATTTTATAAACCAGAAAATAATATGGTCACAAAGCACGCATTGCAGTGCTTGTATTTTGACCAATATATCTAGCCGATATCGATTTCCCATAATTCTACCAAAATCGCTTTGACGAATGGCTGTCGATAAATCCGCAATAACACGTCTCGCGCAGGCGTGAAAATTCAAAATTTATATCCGTAAAAGTTTTGTTACATACGCATCATCACATCTGAATGTTGCAAAAATATTGAAAAAACACAAAAGTTTATTGCGATTAATCATTGGAGACATTGTTTTCAGACAAATAAGCTTTCGGAAGTTATATTATTTTGAGGATATATAACATGTTACGATGTGATTAGCGTGAAATAATGATGGGAAATATACACCATTCGACATATCTCAAATTTACCAAAAGAGGGAAGCTAATGTGTTCAAAGAGAGTGAATTTTGTCGTCAACGACGGCGTAAGGTTTCACAAAGGCCCTGCGTCGATATCGATCCGCAAGTAGTGGTTCTCTTTCTCTCTGTTTTCCTGTCGTCTCTCTCCTTCGTTTTCTCTCTGTGTCTTGTCGTTTTTTTACAGTGCGAGCCTATATGTTACAGAAACTATACTGCAATGGCTATACTGCTGGGAAAACACGAGTCTTTTCCCAGTGAAATAGTATGCCTCTTGTTTTTCAATGTTTGAATTATTGAACGTCAAACTCGTGTCTCTATCCATTACGATATCAAAAAGATATGTATTTCATGTTCCTCTAATGCACTGATATATAAGATTTGATATTTCAATCGTTTAAAGCGTCAACTTTACGTACCTACGAGCGCGAATAAACAATAAATCGAAGAATCATTAATTAAATTACAAATTAAAAAATTGTTACAGATATTAATAAGAAAAAGATAATGAAAAATTAATTTATGTATTTTAAAAAAATTCCCTTCGCGTCTATTTAAATATATTTATCACGCATGAAATAGAGCTAGAGGAAACGTGACAAAATACTGAAAGTACTAAACATTTGCGTACTAAAAGTAAGAAACATTTGCAAACAAAACGGATGAAACAGATTGAATCTAGACGCGATTCTTGACGCGACTATCGACCGTACGGCGACATTAGCCACGGTTGAGTTGTCGACTCTCGCTGTGGAAATGAAAAAATATATATTGCCCGTCGCGGAGCAGAAACTTCCAGCCGAATGGCGGTTTATTTTTTTATTTCATATCTCGTCGAAACAAAAAACAATTTATGCTAACTCTTCACTGATATTTCTCTGGTTTCGTTTCGACTTTTTCGCTGAAAACAAAATCGACTCGCATATCTCATAATAGTCTTTAAGAATTTAAGATGCGAATATTAACTTGACAAGAAACGATTTTTTATCAGTTCTGGCAATAATCAATCATAAAGTTAGAAAGACAATAAATAAGAAAAAATTTAATTTTTTTCTGTTAAGAAATTAAGATTTGACATAAATGTAATATAAGGAAAGATGGTATTGTGCGAAAAATAAAGAGTTTAATCTTACTTTTGTTAGACAAAGAGAGAGAGAGAACGCGGTCGTTAACGATTCGGTGACTTTGTCGCCAACTTGAATCCTTTCCATGGGGCGCAGACGGATTTAAATAGGAGGATGGAACGGGGGAGAAAGAGGTTTCGGTAGGCTCTAGCCGTGATGCTCGTAGGGATGTATCGATCGCCATTTGCGCCTATGTTTCTTGCTCGCGAGACAAACGAGGAACGGCGAGAAACGGCGAGGAACGGCGAATAATGCCGTGCTCGGCCGTGCGTATACACGAAGCTCCCTATATTTGCCGTCGTTCTCGTCACGAACGTCTAATTCGCACCCTCCCGTCGTTTCCAAAGTTTAGCGAGGAAGAAACAGCCAAAAGAGAAAAAATCCAGCACTATTGACGTCATCGTCAGGTAAAAGACATCACGTTTACGAAAGCTTTTTAGTAAGCATTATAACGGAAATTTTGTTTAAGGCTCTCTTTTGTTCATCATTATGTATATTTAAAAATGTTAAATTTAATTAAACAAAATAAAAAAAATAACAGTTTGTATTATATAAAAGAGTTCTGAGATGTAATAGAAATATTAATTATTTTATTAAAAATAAAGAGTTAAAAAAGAAAGAGATATATTATATATATAATAAAAATATCTCAAAAACCATACAAAATAGACACAAACAAATAAAAAAAAAATTTATCCACGCACACTGTTGTCATGGTATAAAAGTTGCGATGAATAAAACATCAGCGCGAAACGAGGTCAATTTCGCGAGAATTATTGAGGATTTATCTTTCCTGGTTTTTCTCACTTTCATCGCTTGATAAATCCGCGCAACAAAAACAGTCTGATTTCGACCGATAATATTTATACGGAATAACAAAAGTGTAAGATTAATACTTGAAAACTGATTGGATGTTAAGTAAGTGTGACATGAAACAGGGGACCCATCCGCCCAGTATTAATTTCGGTGGTTTGTCATTATTCAAGCTTTCTGTAAATCCCCGATATATTATCGAGCGCGCGTGATACACACGTGTATCGTGGTCCAAAGCCCAATCCTTTGAGAATACAAGTTTCAAGTTTATAAGTCACTCAATAAAGAATTTAACAGAAATACACTATTAGATGTGTGTCTTCGAGAAAGCCCTATTTTTTATTCTAGATCTACATGATATATGCATTCATACTTAGCGTATAAAATAATCGTATATATTCTTGTTTAATATCAAATTTTATAATCAAAAATTATATTAATAGCACTAATGAAAAAATATAACTATTTTTGAACATTTTTTTTAGTTACAATTAAAACAATGAAAATATCGTGCTTTTAATTCACATGTATTATTGTATTTAGTTAATATTTTGTTTCCATTATAATTGTTTTTAAAAAAATATTTAAAAGAAGAGAAAAACTTTAATATTTATTTTACATTTTGTTACTCTCTTCATCGATATAATCGTATTCGGTGCTGCATATAAATGATATTGAAATATGATAAATGCGATCCTCTTGACAAAAGAAAAATTCCGATTTAAAAAAAAAAAAAAAAAAAAAAAAGAAAAAAAAGAAAAAAAGAACCAGAGAAAGAAACGATCGATATTAAATAAATGAAGGGACATATGCCATAGAAAATACAGCATTGATTCCGCGTCGACGCTGAATTCCCCTCGAATTAACAATCTATAGTCGTGACAGCTGGCCCTTAATTCCGCGCCATGAACTAACCTGTCACCGGTAACAGGTGCTAGAGGTTTATTGCATCAGTCCTAATGCACATGCATTCGCGAGAACGTCGCGTCGCAGCCAGCGACGCGCGACGTCTCTGATTCTTCGCAAGAAAAATGCGCGAGAAAAATGCGCCCGATGGGTCCGTACTGGTGCCATTGAAATATTACGCCCGCTGCAGCAAAATATCTTTGAGAGCATGGTTTTGCACTTTTCTTTGAAGTAAGTCACGACGTTCGGAGAGAAAAAAACTAAAAGGCTCGAAAATACGCGAGAGATATAAAAATGCATTTCTCTACGATACTCCTGCGTCGAATAAACATATTCGCGTCACACATGTTACAAAAAAAAAATAAAAAATAAATGTATTATCACATTTCTCTGGTGAGCGATGCGTCACAAATTCAAAGATCATTAAATTTGCGACAAAGCATCGTATCATATTTCTATGTATATACGCATATACATACGTATACGTGATCTGCATATATGATTGAATAAATATATATTTCTTTTATGGGTGTGTATAATAATTTTATAAGTTTAAATAAATTTATAATAATCTATTTTTGTATCGCTTCTACTTTATCCTACTTTCACGCATTATTTTATGTAGTTGTACTCAAATTACTTTATGTAATGTCTGATACATAAGAAACTGCGAATCTGCACAAAATTAAATTATTCAAACAGAGTAATTAAATTAATTAAATTTATCAAATTAGGACCGATATGATAAATACCTGTATAATACGTAGAGGGTACATAATTAATTATCTTTTTCGTAAAATTATTCAAAAACTTCACGAAAGTCAATATTAGCCTCAAATATCAGACATGTGATAAAAATTAAAAACACAAACTTCTGCAAAGTTTGTGATGAAATAGACTAGTAATATCATAACGTATTTTACGGCTTCAGTTTAGATCAACGAAGAAGAAACCCGATAACCTTGCCCAAGCTACATATTAGCTAGTTATGTGTAGTGATATAAGAAATTGGATTTGATATTTGCAAAAGCTAATTAGACATGTACAAACATGCTATTCCTTGCCTTATACTTATTCTGTAAATCTAAATTATGAAATATGGAATAATCGATGAAAATGTGTATACATTGTATCCAACATTTATTTCATAAATAATATCTTTTATCACGCAGCTAAAAGTTATTAAAAACTAATTATGTATAAACCCACGCACAAAAATTGTGTAAGTTTTTAAATAAATCGTTAAAAATTTGATTAACGAATATATATTTATTTAAAAGTTTTTTTGCGCTACTTGCAATAAAAGATTATTTTTAACGATATTCCACATTTTTAATAATATCTAACATGAGATATATAATATTAGAATAAACTTTGACCTACATATCTTTAAAATTCCAAATAAATACTCGTATTTAAAAAATTCAATATATGAAAAATAGTACGACTTTATTCGATAATGAAATTTTGAGAAAATTCAGAGCAAGAAATGAATTCTATGCTACGAGCAGAAAATCAATATCGGATGGAAGAGATTACTGACTGAAATTGGCTTCTTCTATTTTAACGCGTCCGTATATCATTATTTATTTCACAGATTGTCATTCAATTAATTTAAAAATACATGATCGTGCCATTTTGCAAAAATATACAAAATCCAGGTCACTTTATATTTCATCACATATATAAATAAATAATGATAGTTAAAATGATTAACATTAATAAATCTTGAAAGAGAATCGCGTTTAAAGAACCATTTGTTTGATTTCCTCTCGATCTTTTATTGGACCAAAATTTTTATTTTTTTTTTAAATATAATAACTGCAGCTCCGAATGTATAATTTTTGCAAAACCAGTTTTCTCAAAGGGATGAATCTTAAATTAAAAACATATAAAATATATACAAAAAATTTATATAGAACGACAGTTGTAACTTAATCATTATTAAAGCTTTATATTTATAATTATAATCAGATCTTGTACAAGACATTGCTAAAAAGGTGAAGTGAGAATTTCATGAGAAATTTATTTATTCAACCATAGATAGCACAATGTGCACCACGATCGTACTCGGTAGTTCATTAATGTTACTTCCGGTACATGACGTCCTGTAATTAGGTCATCGCTTATACTTATACGGTTACACATATATGCACATTTTAGGCGTTCGATATAATAAGAATCAACCTCATTAAGCGACAATCCAAAAAGTTTTTCTAAAAAAAAAAAAAAAAAAAATTCTTTCGCGCATTATTTATAATTTATCACTTATAATTTATTTATAATTAACCAAAAATAATAAAAATATTTTCTCAAACAAAAAAGCTTATATTATAAAATACTCATTATATGTTACATATAATTGATATTACGCTAAATATCTTACTAAAGATTAACAATAAATTTAAGATAAAACAACATGGAAAAATTGCTGTAAAAAATCAGAAGAACAGAATTCATCGTATAAATATTTTCGTATATCATTATTGATAGATTACATAACGTAAAGTAGAATGAGCACCTGTCGATATGAGTACGTAATTAGATTTTTGATTTTACGAAAAAATGTTAAACATTTATTATAAATGTCCCTTTTCACACATGCAAATAGAGCAGTAATCTACGTTATCGATGATTTGAATATATAACAGTAAATTTACATATGTAACTGTATCACAACCAAATTATCTTTCCAATACTACGTATTAAAAGTAAAACATAAATAAATGATTTATTTCCCCTGCATCCCGCTCACGAGCGTAATATTAATACACAGCGAATCTCAAGAGTGTCTACCTAATTTGGTTTCCCTACGTGGTAGAATCTATTTTCCAGAATAGCACAACTGAATATCATTTACGTCACCCATGTTATAGTCGTCTATAATATTTTATTTTTAACATTTCTTTTTATCAAGCAAATTACGTATTCCTATCTATAGTAAACAAAATAATATAATAGTTCATATAGAAACAATGTTCTTGTCATTACTTGTCATTAGATTGTCCGCACGATTAATATAACTTTAATTAATCTTCAATAAGATTACCTTGACGAATTTCAATATGCAAGCGTAGGATACTAACTCGCTATTATCATTCAAGTATTACGAGTCACGAAATTATGCGTGAATATTCATGTCTGTCGTAACGATCGTCAGTATGAAACCATGCAAACTCGCATTTAACCGTGCAACACAAGGGACGACTGCTAACGCGAGAGTGATGCGAACGGGGAAGCCTGAAATCGGAAACGGACGCCAACCTTATTCGTGCTTAGCGAGGAGGCAAAATCATATCGATGTTCGTCTTACCTTGCGTGCTGCCATTGGGCTGTCCGACCTGCTGCGGTATCCCAGGATAAAGGGGCGAGGGATGGGGCGACGGTTGATTGTTGCTGGGCGGTCCTGTAGAATGCGGGTTGGCAGTCGTCGGGGTCGGCGTAGCTGAAGATATCGCTTGCTGGGATTGCTGCAGGTTAACGGCGGACGTAGGTGTTGCCGCGGGGGTGCCATCGCCACCCCCGATACCACCCGTCACGGTGCCGCCAGATGGTTGTTGTTGCTGTTGCTGCAGCAGCGGCAGCTGTTGCTGCTGCTGCTGCGGCGCTTGCTGCGGCGTAGGAGGTTTTTGCGCGTCCGCCGACTCATTTATCGTTTCTGCAACAAGATAAGATTCGATATTGAATATTAATTCGTTCAGATAAACCACGTTCTTGAGCGGATATCGTCGTTTTTAAGAATGCTGTCTCACATTCGAATTATTAATTCACAAACGTCCAGGAATGATCAAATCAAATTCTAAAGTAATTAGGTAAAAGTTGCGACAAATTTCGTTACGTATTTAGGACGCAAGGGTAAAGACGCTAAACTTTATTAATCAATGCCTATAACACGTTTGAAATTCTACTCTTCGACAAGGGTGTTGAACATTGAGATTGCGGGTGTAATGTTAGTTGAGATTGTGAGATAAAATGATAGAAACGAAATATATACGCAAAGCATACAAAGGACAGATGGATCAGATTTACTGGTATATAAAAGGATTGAATTTAGTTCTAGTAGGAGAAATCTGGACATCGCCCTGGGTAAAATTTCAAAGTTCAAGAAGTTCTCAGTGTGTAGTCGGAATTTCGTTCGATCATATTAGAAAACAGGAAATTAGTACGCAAAGCGTAACAATTGTTAGCAATGCAACAATTATCAATGTTGTTGCGTTAACTCGATTCACTGTAAAAATAAGATTACAATATATTTTATATCATGTTATTAATCGTTTAATACACACAATATTCTAGAAATATATATTCATATAAATCCAGTAAGCTATTAATCTTACAATTTTAGAGTTTCATCAATCTCAGTTTCAGTTAAAAAATATTTACAACAAAAATTTTAAATTTGTAATATGTAATGTATAGATAAAAAAAATATATGTATAAAATTTCTTATATATGAAAATATTGCATGCCTGAAAAAATAAAAGTAGTAATGTATATGAGAGAAAAAAAGAAAGAATAAAATTATAAAAGTATATATATGTATATATGTATCTCCCAGCAAAATTATTAATAAAGTAAAACTTATACCGCAGCTAATAAATATTTTTTATATTATGTACCATATATATATTAAATTACATTTATGTATAAAAAAATTTTTAGTGTTAATATTTCAAAATATTGATATTTGATATATGTCAGATAATATATGTCGAGTGACAATGACGTTGAGCTTTTCATATATTACATCATTTTCATATATGACATCTGATATTGATACATATTGGTATTTTTCTTGCTTACACCTATGCGATATCTCTCGCTACATATTTCTCCATAGATCCCCGCGTTTTCAGAGTTTCCATCGATTTTGCGGTTAATTTAAATAAACGTTTCTCTTCTCGTAGTAACGAGATGACGTACGTTGATAAATAGCTTTACGTTATTGCCGTTAAAGTTTCGCAACTTTTCGCGATAATCTGACGAAACCAAGCGAGATACTTTAATTAACAAAGGGTAGAATATAGCTGCAAACTCTTTTTGTCTCTGTCTCTCTCTCTCTTTCTCAAAATCTTGAAGTTCGCGGATTGTTCGGATAAGGATATGACTAATGAGAGAATAGTTTCGAAATCAATAGAATTCTCAAGGTTCCTTTGCTAGAGGATATACCTAATAACTATTGTTATGTATTAAGTACCGAGGGAATACGTATTAATCACCCGAGAAGTTTCATGGTTCTTGAACGTCAAGAAGAATTAAATAAGGATTTTGAAATCTACTTTCTCGACGTCAATTAATCGTGTTTCTTGAAGCAATGTGAAAGGTATAATTACGCTTATAATTATGCTTTCTCAAAAAGATCAAGTACTTACTTTAATTTTCTATCAGTGCTGAATTGGAAATATTTTTTCGAAACTCTATGTAAATTGACAATCGTGTCATGAATGCACGTATTAAAAAAATAAAATTTTTCATTAATATTAGCATGGAACGAATAAACTAGCTCCACATCCGAACGAAACGCGAAATCACTCGGCAAGTGTCGCACAATGTCGATAAGAAGGATCGCACTGGTATCGTATCGTGATAATGCGTCAACGAATACATGCTATTATTTATATCAATGGACAATGATAAGAAATGAATATTTTAAGAAACGTAATTCTGAAATGACTTTGGTAATTAATCGCGTCATTTTGACGCGACATAACTTAGTCGCGATTGCGGAAATTGAGTTCACGTCTAGTACGGTAACGACTGCAAAACGCAATTACGATCTTACACTGGGTGACAAGTTGTCGACACCCTAGCAGTCTGTTCCTCGTTTCCTGTCCAGTCTGCCGAAAGGGCGGATATTATTTTTGGCGCGCCAGGTAAACGGAAATGTCCGTCTGCCGCGTGTGCAAATTTCAATATTCCAATATTCGCGTATTGCTAAGTTTCATACAATAAGAAAAATCATCAGGCAAGGAAAACAATGATAGAAAAATGACAGAACTTGGTGCATTCAAGAAGCAAAATTGCTACAAAAAATGCAAAATAACGATTTATTTAAAATAATTTGTATTAAAAATTTATATTAAAAATTCGTTGAGCTGAATCTACAGAAAACTAATGTCAAGTAAAAAATCGATAAATAAAATAAATTATAGACAACAAATATATAAAGAAAGAAGACTTACCATTTTCCGGAAACGATGTCGATCGTATCACGGGCTGCAATATCCCTTTCTGCACCAACTCATCTCTGGTGGCACGTACCGAGATTTTTCTCTCGAGCGCTATTAACAAAAGTAAAAGGAACGAATGCGAACGTTATATTGTTTGCTGTGTTATCTGCAACGCGTAATTTAAATAGCATGATTATTTTCGCAACAGGATATCGCGTGCGATTAACATAAAACGATTAACATAACACTGCGTAATTCTAGAAAAAAATGATTCAAAGGCATTATTGTGCATTTTTTCAAATGTAAATTTTAAACATATATTAAATAATAATTATCATTTTAAAACGCAGATATTTTTTTCTGTGACGTTGTAATGTCTAGTATAAAAAGAATACAATGCAAAAGTCATCGTTAAATTCTCACTATTACAATATAAAATGTTTTCGATTTAAATACCATTTAAATTGCAATCGTTAAATTTGATTACATTAAATTTAATTAGTTATAATACTATAAACACACTTATACTCACATAACGAAGCGGCTTCAAATTTATCCGATTTCTTTTTCCGCTTCCATTTCCAGGGTTTGAAGAGTCTACCGAGTGCCGAAAATTTACTTTTTCTTTCCAAGGGCGGCGTTCTCGCACCTGAACCCAAACTGTTTGTTCGTAAAGCAGCGCCATTTTGCTTTTTTGCTGCAACAAAAAAAGAAATTTTACATTAATGTAAATGTAAATATTTTTTCGTACACGAAAAAAATACTCGATTCAAGACGAATTGAATTTCACATTTACATTTAGTCATTTAGCCAAAATATTTAAGCCTTTTTATATTTATCATTCTTTAATATTATTATTTAATAAAATCATAATATTAAAATTATCATTTTGTAACAAAATATACTTGTATGTTAGCTATCGAGAATGGTTATTTAAATAAGTACGTAAATTTGCAAGTTGATTACTTGCACACGATACAAACTAAGCTTATCGTTTGTGTGATGCAGGAATATCAACCTCGGATATGTTATCCAGATTTTCCGTTTTCCCGATGAAATATAGCTGCTGCCTATCTTACCCGCGTTTACCGACCAGGGATGCGAGCTTTCCCATCAACCCTTTTATCGGCAATTGCAAGGGTGGAACTCAACCGACCGTCGATCCATTAATTTATTCAATACGAAAAATTACAATTTCTTTTATTCAAATCTATGTTACGTATTTCATAAGACAGTTCAAAAATTAAAAGACGATAACTTTCACGAATTTAATTAAAAAATATTTCCTCAAAATTTTATCGATCAATAAAATTATTCGAGTGATAACGTTATTTATAAACAGATTAAAGATACATTTCTGATAAAAATTCATCATAAATAGTATATGAAATTAACTAAATTAAAAAAAAGAATCGTTAATATTATAATCTCTTGCTATATTCAAACATTCTATTATTTATCGATTATATTGTAGTTTTTATTGCAACCGAGACACATTGATATTAAATAGGCAAAACTATTTGTCAAATATAACAAGTATATATTTTTTACATGTAACATTATATGTTATGTTACATACTATTCTACAATTGCACAACTATTCCTGCAACGCGTGAAGCGGATCGACATATGAAAAGTTGGAAATATATTGTTTTCGTGTATCAAATCGTGTCTAACATTTTCGCTCAATTTCTATGCAAATTTTTTCGACAAACATGAAAAGTCCTATCTCCCATTTTCATCTTTCTCTTTTATCGTCCTCTATATTATACTAAACTATAACTGTATTAAATTTTCATAACAATACATGAATTATTACGCAAATATTGTCAGATAAATGTTAGCAATAATATAGGAAAAGAGCATGGGGGATAAAATATATAATACATTATTATATATACATTATTATAAACGTCTAATCTAATTATTGCATAACCAATGATTTTATATAATTCAATAATGCACCTTTGTGTTCTTTTTAAATAATATATGTATTGATTGATATGCAAATACGAGAATTTATATAAAGATATTAACAACGAGACAGAAGTTTAATTTATTTGACTGACATTTTACATGTTAATTTATATTCCGACAATAAAGAGAAATTTAATGCTAAACATTATAAAAGTATTTTTGAACATAGCAAAGCCCTGAATCCATAGAAAAATGAAATCCTTATACAAGAACACACATTTTATTTCACTTTTAATCTAACTTTTTTCTCTTTGCCAGTTGGTTTTACTGCCAGACAGCAGCACAACTCATGTCAACATAAAATCAATACTCGACAACGGCACCCCATAGATAATTTAGCGAATTTTTCATCGCGTTGTTCCGTAACGTTTACCCAATCACGCTGAAGCAGAAAGCGAAATGTGCCATACCAA